>NC_085944.1:0-303030 GCF_963556715.1 Cydia fagiglandana | reverse complement strand
TGTTCCACTGAGCACCATCACCAGTTTACGTGGGGGCTTATTGTCTCTGGTCTAGCCCTAGGATGTGCCATCTTTTTAGCCTCGGTGTGTAGTCTTGTTCGTTTAACAGGTTTCTGGCTAATTCGTTGCAGTGGTTTTGAAGTCTTTCCTTGTACTTTTTGCAGTATTCGTTTACCTCTTGTTTTATTGTTGGTATTTCTGTGTATTCATGTATTTCACTATTTCTGACCAGTAATGGTGCACACGTGATCCTTCTTAGGGTTTTGTTCTGGAATCTTTGAAGTATTTCTAAGTTTGAGTTGCTGGCTGATCCCCATAGCTGTATTCCATAAGTCCATATCGGTTTTATTATACATTTGTATATCAGTAGTTTGTTGTTAAGTGTTAGAGTTGATTGTCTTCCAATTAGCCAGTATAAGTTCCTGCATTTGATATCTGCTTCTTTTCTTTTCATTTTGATGTGGTTGGCCCAGGTAAGTCTTCTGTCGAGGTGGAGTCCTAGATATTTGACGCAGCTTTGGCTAGGAAGGGGTTCGCCTCGCATAGTCACTGGTGGGCAGTCTCCCTTGCGTAGTGTGAAGGTTATTTGGACAGATTTTGTTACACTGGGTTTGAGCCTCCAGATCTCGAGCCAGTGTTCAATATCTTTCAAATGTGTTTGTAGTTTTTGTGATGCGATTTCAGGTTTTTTGTCACTTGCAAGACAAGCTGTGTCATCCGCATATGTTGCTGTGATCACTTCATCGGAGACCGGCAGGTCAGCAGTGTAGATTGAATATAATACTGGGCCGAGGACAGATCCTTGTGGGACTGATGCTTTAATGTCATACAGTTTTGATGTCTCTTCGCCAAATTTGACTTGGAATTTTCTTTCTAGTAGGTATGACTTAAGGACCATGTAGTATGAGTTGGGCAGCCTTGTTTTTAACTTGTATAACAGTCCTTCATGCCATACTTTATCGAAGGCTTGCTGGATATCAAGGAAGACGGCAGCACAATATTCCTTGCATTCCAGTGTGTTTCTTATCTTTGTTACAACTCTGTGAACCTGTTCGACTGTAGAGTGTTGTTCCCTGAAGCCAAATTGATGATTAGGGATGATGTTTTCTACTTCTAGTATGGGTTTTAATCTTCTTAGGAAGATTTTTTCAAATACCTTGGATATCGTTGGGAGGAGACTTATTGGTCTGGTGGTATTAATTATTAGTACCTAATATAAACAGGTGTAACTTCGATATTTCCTTGCGTTGTCATTATTCTTAATATATATTTTACATTTAAGGCACCAATATTAAGTAAAATTAACTGTCATTATTTTTTTTATTTAGACAATCAGCATCTAAATCTCTGCACGAGGCCTAAAACTCAACACAACCTTTTAAATTAAATCCAGGGATAAAGTTATCTCAGGCTATATTTCTTATTTAGGTTTCACAGCCCTAAAGTAGCAGTATCTAATCTAGGTAGAATTAACATTCCGCTCGCAACTCTTAAGAGGACAGGGGAGTAGCCATTTCTCAATAAAAACGTTCTCGACTCTTCCCTCCGTGGGTTCTGACCCTAGAACAATGATTTTTTCAACATACATTCATATTATCAATACCTGTGTCGGACTGTTTTGCTTTCTTGATATTTTTTACCGCTAGAGCACTTCAAACATCGCTAAAAAAGGCCTAGTAAACTGGGCCGTAAAGAAAAGCATGGTGTTATAAACTGATATCAATTGGCCCAAAAAACAAAATTATGATTATGATAATTTCATTACCATTTACTTAGATTTCAAAATGTCGTTACGATTGGTTAAGTTTTGGAGGAGGAAACAGTCGTGTACGAAACCTCAGTTCTTGATGGGATTTTTACGCAGGCTATTTCGCCTAAGCTGCAATTGTCCTTATCGCACTAATTTTAATTTTATTTATTCACCTATGACCTAAATTATTTTCAAACTGCGAAGGGGCTCAGCTCCCCTGTCACCTTAAGTAAACTAAGTTCTAATCCATAGCGATTACCACGAAAATTGTAATTCGCTGGAAGTTTTTGTCCATATTATTATCTATCTTGCATTATCAGAGTAACAAAAGAAAGAAAAACAACTATCGAATTTATGTTCGTAGTATTCATTACCGTGTCCATCAATATACATAAAAACCCTAATGACGTCATAGTAATCATTAAACTAATTTTACGGTTTATTCTTGGCTAGCCACCCGCGCGCCGCGAACTAAACCTAGACCTAGGCTCTCCGAAACGTGTCTTGCGAGTGACTAGAACATGTAAGTTAAATCGTAAAATTTCTTTATTGTCATTAGTAGTCACGATACCTTAACATCGATCTGAAATCTGGCGGCTTAGCACGGTGGCGTTTTTATCCCTTGTCACCATACCTGTCACGTTCTAACAAGTATGTAAGTGCGAAAGGGACGCGCATAGTGATAGTCGATAAAAATGGAACCGTGCTACGCCCGCTGAACAAATTCCTATGCCTTCCCCACACCAGCTCGTATATTTACGCTCCATGAACGCTTTATTCTTTTTAACAAATAATGATAAAGTTGTATTTTATTTTTCCACAAGAACGGCAGAGATATGATGCAAATTTTGAGGAGTTCACAAACTTCACTTTTAAATGTTGATTTTGAATGACACAAATATTATTTTCTATTTGATTTGCAAAGTTTTACAGTTAGTATTTTCGTCGCGTGGTGGGGTGAAAAACGTTGTGTTTACACTCGGTGACAATTATAGTAATCCACGTGCCTTGAAACCCTCGCAACGTTCAAAATCCACTTTCGAACCACTCGCTAAGCTTGAAGTTATATTTAGAATCTTTCGCTTTCTTGGGACAACAACTGCGACCCCTCGTTAAGTAAGTATTTCCTTATTATTTTCGTATATAATGAGTTTAATTCCATATTACCATTTATTTGCTCTGTCTGTTATTACATCACGACATTTTTCTATAAAAGTTTCAATCCAGTTGTCAAACCACGAGCATTTACAGGTTTCATACTCATATAATAAGATATCTAATCGTAGTTCCAATTAGCAATGTCCAAATGGTAGACCATCTCAAAATTTCCCAAAGTTTCTGAAAACTGTTATGAGAAAATTCTCATACAAGTTTCCACTTAGAACACCGTTCCCGTTCAGATTAGGGATTATTACTCAATGTTCGTAACTGTTGAAGATTGTTTCAATTGTCATATCAATTAAATCGAAACTAACTTTAAGAAAAATTGGCATAAACGTGCAGAAAAAAATACCGAGAACGTTTCATGGGAACTTTCCAATTTTTGAAAATACTATTTGGCACATTTCTAGTCCGAATACTTATTTAGACAGCTTTTATCTTGTCATTAATTATTCCAAGCAATTTGATTAATCCAAGGCGGGATTCCTTCAATTTCGTTAAACTCGGGATAAAGCCTGCCAATAGACGCCCTTGTTACATTAGACGAGAAATATTTCGCTAATTGTCTGCCTTGAATCCATCAAGACGAGATTGCCGAACGATGGAACGTTCAAACTGAGAGCCAGGCTCGGAAAAGGCTTTATGTTTATATTGTAGGTACTTCGTCCGCACAGAGTAGAATGATATTTTTCCGTGATAAAACTATCATACCTGCGGTGTCGAGACCCTCGGTCCTCGGGGCCCGGGAGCTCAGAGTCTGTTCATAGATTTGTTCAAACGGCTAATTGAGGTCACTGCGGGGACAAAAAAGCTGGCCCTCGTTCAACGAATAAGCGTTGCGATTCAGCGAGGACAAGCTGCCAGCATCCTTGGCACTATGCCCCAGGGGCCCTCTTTAGATATAGATTTTAGGTTTTTTTTTAGGTTTAGTCATATGTAGGACATAAACATAAGCTTAGCTAAGATGGCAATCGTTTATAGACAAACGATAATCGAAAAGTAAAAATGTATCGGAATGACAGATGCTACTACGAGTCATATGACTATTTCCATACATTACTTAAGTCCCTAACGATCATCATACTGGCTAGGTCCCGAGGACTCCATGGAAACCTTCTACCAAGTTTAAGCCGCTGAACTGTATTAGATAAAAGGACAGACATTGTTACTTTCGCATTTATAAGTACTAAATATTAAATATAGGTAGTAAGTATATACATATAATGAAGAACTACAATAGAGGTAATATTAATAAACTTAGTTAAAATAACTAGTAAGCCACACATACAAACAAACATAAAACGTACCTCCTCTCGCTACTCGTATATAAAGTTACCTGTTACTCAACGACTCGATCAGCCGAGCAGCAATGTAAACAATCCCGGCCTCCCCAGACGCCAAACAATCAACTCCTTCCGGACCTAGGGGGTAAAATTGAAGATTACATAACACAATTGCAGATACTCCACTGCCCTGCTAAATCAATTAGCGGTGTCTCAAACTATAATTCAATGCAAACATATGAAACATTTACCTTAAATTCTTTAACTGATCATTCTATTTTCTAAGTCACTTGTGTTTGAGGTACCGCCATTGCCGCGTGGTCTGAATCCAAACGGTACCTTTACTCAAATTGATGTTTACTGAATTTTACATACCCTGCCTGGAAACCAGAGCCAACAAACATTTCCTTTGTATTTAATAAAGCGACTGTCAACTTTCCAACCCATATTAGGGCCGATACAGAAGGACTGCAACCCAACTGCAAACATCGGCGTGCAGTTCCCATACAAGTTGCAGTCCGACTGTACCGGCCCTTAGATACAAAAATGTATATAAGTGAATGATATATTCACGATTTGTGAATATATTCAGTCATTTATTGATTCATTCATAACTAAAAGAAAGTGGTGTATCTGTTTTTTAAGTTATTGCATCTACCCCAAAAGGGGAAAACGGGAGTGCAGGTGATAGCGGCCACTAATTACAAAATAAGGCGATTTGTGGCCGCAAATAATAGAGTTGGGAAATGGCCCGAAAATAACAGGCTCAGGATTCGTTCGTAAACGATGCTGATCGTATCGGGTTGATTGGTGCGCCCGTTTCCGCTTGAAAGGGAGCGTGAAGCCAGGAAATTAGAAGGGGATAAAAGATATAGCACGCCATATGAGACTTGCGACGGTAGAAATGGCCATCGCGTGGTTGTTATTTTACCTTTTATCTAAATTACTCTGAAAATATACTGTTATTTAAAATTTTGCTGCTCAGATGATTCGGCTATATTATTTAAAATTATACTGCTATGTTATGCAGGGTAATGAGATGCAACTAAAAGTAAATGAAAAATCAGGTAGAATCAGGGAAAGGACCTCTGACGCTCGCGCGGGTTCGTACCTGGTGCAAAGGTTGGCCATCGCTATCCAACGTGGTAACGCGGCAAGTATAATGGGCACCTTTGCACCCGGTACAGCCCGCGGAGGCCTTTTAGATTAAAATATTTTAATATTTAGATATATTTAAGTTACTTTTGTATGATTTTAAATACAGTATTATAATACCCTAATGAAAAAAAATCTATCGAGCTAACTTTAACCTTTTAAGGGCCAAAAGCTCGTTCCTCCCGCTCTCTTAAACTTTCGGTATTTCCTCACCATAGTGGTTTTCTCTCTTCTTCCTTCACCGTACAAGCAATCCGCCTCTGGAATTCGCTCCCTCTGACGATCAGACAGGCTCCAAGCAAGTTAACTTTCAAACGTTTGCTTTATAACCACCTGCTAAGGCAGGCACAGTAGGAATTAGTAGGTAGGTAACCCTTAACGCATGTGCAATTATATGTATTTGTATATATCCTTGTGTATATATATATATCTATCTATGTATTTAGTGTACTCTTAGTCTTATGGTATAACATAATTAATATATGTATATAGTAGGTATTTAGAATGTTGATATTTTACTTCGCTCAAAAGTTACGTTTTTTTTTTCTGTTTATTTCTCACTGCACCCACATGGACGCTTTTCTGTTTCGCCCTATGGTTGACTGGTAGAGAATGCCTATACCGGCATTAAGTCCGCCTGTTGTACTTTTTGTATGTGCAATAAAGTTTAAAATAAATAATAAATAATAATAAAAGCTCAAGTCTGCCCCTGATGTGCCTAGTCTAGTTTCCATGTAAATATTCACGACATTTTTGATAGATTAAAAAACCTTAATATAATCGGATTGAATTTAAATAAAATTTAGATCAGATGAAGACAATCAGAATAAGGGTCCGGTCTGAGGCCCATCTGTCTGCGTCAGGTGAAGTGTACTAACCCTGAAGGGTTGAGTGCTGCGTAGTTACGGGATAATTTATCTTCAGAGGAGTACTACTCTTTAAGTACCTACTAATATATGTTTCCTTGCGCGTTGCAATTGCGAGTAGGTGTATATCCGACGAGGTAGGTGTAGGTACGAGTGGGTAGGCATAGTACTAGCCATATCATGGAACCTGTCTTCTGAAATAAATTATTTTTATTTTTTTATTTTATTTTATAATAGGTATTGTGTGTGTAGGTTGTGTGTTTTATAGTAGGTATTTTACATATTCTGTAGGGGTAGGACAGACAAGACCACGTGGATAGTGGGGTGCTCCGATTCGGATTTTGGTTCTAAGTTATATGTACTTAAAAGTGCGTTTAAGTCTTATTTTCAAAATCACGAATTTCATTATTCCGAGTTTACAAAAGATGGAATTTCTGAATACCGAATTACTTTATTTCCGATCGGTCAATGATTTTTCGGAATAGACGAATTCGGAAAAAATAAGTATTTTCGGATTTTTTCTAAATCGGAACTTTAAGCTTTCGTCCATATGAAAATCGGATTTTAAGTATTCGGAAATAACACAGTCGTGATTTTCTTCTTTCGTGGTTTTCAAAGTCGTAATTTCGATATTTCGAGCATATAAAAAAGCGGCCAAGTGCGAGTTGGACTCGCCCATGAAGGGTTCCGTAACAGCAAGTAACATAATAAAATTGCGGTTTACGATTTATGACGTATTAAAAAAAAAGCTACTTACTAGATCTCGTTCAAACCAATGTTCGGTGGAAGTTTGCATGGTAATGTACATCATATATTTTTTTTAGTTTTATCATTCTCTTATTGTAGAAGTTACAGGCTTCCCTGTAACTTGTAGAAGTTACAGGGAAGGGACACACATTTTACCACTTTGAAAGTGTCTCTCGCGCAAACTATTCAGTTTAGAAAAAAATATATTAGAAACCTCATTATAATTTTTGAAGACCTATCCATAAATACTCCACACGTATGGGTTGAATGAAAAAAAAATTTTGAGTTTCAGTTCTAAGTATGGGGAACCCCCAAAATAGATTGTTTATTCTTCTATTTTTGTGTGAAAATCTTAATGCGGTTCACAGAATACATCTACTTACAAAGTTTCAACAGTATATAGTGTGATAACTTGGAATAACACGCAATTAATTAATGCTGTATTCTTTATTGGAACACTAATTTATCGATATTACAATCAAGACGCCATATTCGAGAGAAGCGAGACAGCCCACAGATAAGAGCGACCATAGGCACTTAAAGCTGACATACACGAGTATATCACACTCTCCCCCACCAGTTTTAAACAGTTCTCTGGAATGTTACATTTTACCTTACGCTAGACTTATTCCTAAAACAATATAAACTTAAAATGACTGTACTTAAGTTTACAACTTCTTTCGCTAACTATAAAAACCTATTTTATATAGTTGTAGTTAACTTTTCACATAACATTCTTATTGCTACGTTTACTCTTGGCATCACACATACGTGCACATCCTAGGATGGCCTGCGAGTATCTTATTCTAATAAACTAAGGCTACAATTCAACATTTGATTAACATGTCGCTTCCATTTACACCCCTCCACGTCTATGATATACGTCGTGTTAGGAATCGATTCCTCCACTATAACTCCTTGTATCCAAGGTTGTCTGTTTTTCCTATAATCCCTAACCATTACCTTTTCTCCCACCACAAATTCTATGCTTCTACTCCCCGATGCCAGTTCCCTCTGCTTTTCTAACATATGTTGAGCTCTTTCTGTAACCGGCGGCGGTCGTAGCAGAGCGAACCGGGACCGGAGATCTCTATTGTACATGAGCGAAGCAGGCGTCACTCCTGTTGTACTATGTGGTCTTACTCTGTAATCGAAAAGGAATAAGTTAATTGCAGATTGGATTGTATTTCCTCTGCTTTCTTTAATTTTTAAGACATGTTTTTTAAATATATCCACGAATCTTTCTGCTGCTCCATTGGTCGCAGGGTGGTATGGAGGAGTAAAGGTATGTTTAATGTCTTTCAGCTTACAGAAATCTTTAAATTCAGCCGATGTAAAGGACGGCCCGTTGTCAGTTAGGTACCAAGTGGACAGGGTAGCCATGACGTGCAAAGAGACTATTGAAAACTTCGATCGTACGAGATGAGGTTATCGAGCTCATTTCTATAATTTCTGGCCACTTACTATAACTGTCAACCACCACTAAGTACATTTTATTGTAAAATGGTCCACAATAATCCGCATGAATGTGGTACCATACAGATGGAGCCACTGGCCACGACTTCTGGTGCTCCTTAGTGGGATTATTCCGAACTGAAAGGCAAGTAAGACAATCATTTGTGATTTTCTCTATTTCTGCATCTATGCCTGGCCACCAGAAGTAAGAGCGTGCCAGCTGCTTCATACGTACAGTACCGAAATGACTTTTATGTAGTTCAAATAAGATTGCCTGTCTTAATGACTCCGGTATGATGATTCTATAACCCCAGAAAAGGCAACCTCTGTCAAAACTTATTTCAGTTTTCTTATTACCGTAGGTTGACAATTCTTTGTCCATCATTAAGTCAGGCCATCCGTCCATGGTATATCTTATGACTTTGGCTAATGTTACATCTTTTCTGGTTGCCTCCTGTATAGATTTCCAGTCCAAGTTATTAATTTCACAATTTTGAATGTAATAAATATTACTTATCTCTGCATCGGTACAAATAGGATGCATAGCATCTTGATTTTTATTAATTAGCATAGGGGTCCGTGATAAAAAATCTGCTGGATTTTTATCAGTTTTAATGTGTCGAATTTTGTAGTTGAATGCTGACAAAAAAATTGCATAATGTTGCAACCTTTTTGCCGCCATTTTAGGAATGGCTTTAGTTGGGCCAAAAATGCGTACTAAAGCTGCACTATCAGTTTCTAACTCAAAACTCCTACCATATGTATAATTATAGAATTTTGTCACACCAAACACTACTGCCATAGCTTCCTTGTCTATAGTAGAATATTTAATCTCTGTCTCATTCAGTTTTTTACTTGCATAAGCAATTGGTTTTACGACCCCGTTTCTGTCTCTATTTGAAATTACTGCAGCCAAGCCTGTCTCTGATGCGTCACAACTTAAAATTAAAGGTAAATTAGGATCGTAATGAGTTAGATTATCCATGTTAGCCAGCTTATTTTTTATCATAACAAAAGCATTATCACATTGGTGCGTCCACTTGAATTTATTTTCTTTAGTACATTCATATAATGGTGTCAATATGCTGGCCATATCTTTTAAGAAACGAGAATAATAGTTAACTTTGCCTAAAAATGACCTTAACATTGTTACATTTGTGGGTGGTGTGGCCTGCAGTAATGGTTCTATATTCTCTTTATTTACCCGAATACCATTGCTGTCGATCGTAAAGCCAAACACGTCAATGCTTTTTTCAAAGAATTTACATTTTTGTATTTTTAACTTAAATTCACTTTGTTGTAACCTCTCTAAAACCTTAGATAAAGTGTCTACTGTATCCTGGATATCTTTACCACTAATATAAATATTATCTATAAATACAGCAGTATTTGGAATATCTGATAATTTTTTACTCATGAGCCGCTGAAATGACCCTGGTCCTGTGCTCACACCATAAGGAAGATAATTATACCTGAATGTGCCCACTTCTGTAACAATAACTGTACAATCTTTTGAGGCTTCGTCTAATGGTGCCTGATACGCCTCTTTCAGGTCCAGCTCGCAGAAGTATTTTCCATTATTAAGGGAATTAAATATCTCTTCTATATGAGGCAATGGAAAGTGATCCACTTCTAAATGTGGGTTGACGGTTAATTTGTAGTCTCCACATAACCTTACCGAACCATCTCCCTTTAAAATTGGAACCACAGGTGTACCCCACTCACTGGTCTCCACGGGTTCAATTCTACCATTTTGTAAAAGTCTAGAAATTTCAGCTTTTACCTTGTCTTGAAGTGCAAATGGAACTCGGCGTACCGGCAGGCTTTTTGGTTTGGCATCCTTTTTTAATTTAAGGCTGATGGTTTCACCTTTAAAATTTCCCCATCCTTCACTAAATACTTCTGCGAACCTTTCCTTTATTGCAGCTCTGGCTTCTGAAACATTATTAACATTTTTATTTACTACATTTGCTTCATTTGACATTACAAATTGGGGCGGCCATAATCCTAACTCCTGTAGCCAGTCTCTCCCTATAATACATGGTGTGTTCTCAGTTACAAAACTGTTTAATTGTTTAGTTACATTATTCAATGTGACTGTCAAGTTATCTATTATTCCTAATGGTTGTGATATCTTTTGATCAAAATTTTTAAATAAAACATTACATTTTTTAATGTCCTTATCAGGTAATAACATTTGTTTTTGTTTTAATGGAATAACGGTAACCTCAGACCCTGTATCCAGCTGAAATTCTACCATACAACCCTCAACATTAAGACTTAACATATGAGGAGGCACTTTACTTACATTTACATAGTACATTTGGTACTCATCCATTTTTTGGTTTTCTGAGATATCCTCGGTTTCCTCTTTTTCTATACAGTTAATTTTGAAACTCTTCTTCTTGGGACAGACCTTAAAAATGTGTCCTTGTTGACCACATTCCGAACAATATTTTTGGCGCAGCGTACACTCTGAACGCAGATGATTGTGACCACCGCAGCAGAAACACCTAGTAGCTTTATTCATGCTTGGCTTCCCTCTTGTTGGTCTACCTTGAAATGATTTGTTTCTGTTAGTTTGCTGATAGTAAACATTAGCTTCCACTTCTGCCTTCTGCCCTGTTTCTTTTAATGCCGCTTCTACCGTTCTAGCCAAAGTAATGTAATCTTCTAATGTCTGACTTGTATCCGCTTTTAGTAATTCAAATTTAATGAGTTTGGAATGCACACCGTCGATGAACTTTTCTTTTAATTGATCCTCGGAGTCCTTGAATTGACATTTGCTAGCTAACTTCCGAAGTTCTGTAACATAATCCTCTATTTTTTCATTTGGAAGCTGATTCCGACTTCGGAACGTCGCACGTTCCAAAACAATAGACTTTTTTGGTACGTATTTGTTTTTCAAAATTGTAGTAAGCTCAACATAAGAGAGACTTGCAGGTTTTTTTGTGTTACACAGAGACGTCAAAATTTCGAAAACCTGAGGTGTTATTTTTGTTAACAACAGGGGCACTTTTTTCTCCTGTGGCACGTCATTCAATGCAATATAGCATTCTAATTGTTGTTCAAAACATTCCCATTTAGTGCCATCAAATGGTTGAAGATTTAAATGGGTTATGTGTGCGTGTGACATTTTGGGTTGGCTCGCGTTTATATTTTGTTTCTTTTTGCAATATTTTACCAATATTTGTCGCAATTCGTCGACGGTTTGCTGTTCATCGAATGTGATTTTAAGCTTATTCAAGTATTCTTGCAATTCAATTTTTGACAGTTTGTAAATCCATCCTGTTGTCCGTACGTCCGTAGTGTCACTGATTTCGGCGTCCGACATCTAATTCAAGGTCAAGTTCGTCGCTTTTTAAACAAATATTATTGTGGCACACGTTGTGAAGATTTTGCATTTTTGTCAAGCGGCCGCCATTATGCAAAAACAAAAGCAGATCGACTGCGTCTATTTTGCAATTTTGCTTTTTCAACTTTATCACTTCTTACACTTTGTTATTAATTAAAACTGTGATTTTTTTTGTTGGTTCGTCTATCTCGTCGCCACTGTGATAACTTGGAATAACACGCAATTAATTAATGCTGTATTCTTTATTGGAACACTAATTTATCGATATTACAATCAAGACGCCATATTCGAGAGAAGCGAGACAGCCCACAGATAAGAGCGACCATAGGCACTTAAAGCTGACATACACGAGTATATCACATATAGTTCTTATAGTTTGGGAAAAAGTGGCTGTGACTAACGGACGGACAGACAGACAGACATGACGAATCCATAAGGATTCCGTTTTTTGCCATTTGGCTACGGAACCCTAAAAATCGGGATTTAACAGAATACCGTTATGTAAAGCCGATTTCGTTTGACTAAACATTACGGAGACATCTAAAGAGATATCTCCGTAATTTTCGTGAAGGCACGAATCATAAAACCTTTTGTACGTGAAAGATGACATTTTCGCGGTGATTAGCGTTATTTATTCCAGTAAAAACTGTCTGACACGGAATATTGATAAATTGCAGGGCAAAGGGTTCTAGATGATGGATTGAGGCCGAAAAACTCCGTTTTTATTACATTAAATAATCCGAGCCCTGATAAAAATACTGAAATATTTGCGTAGGTAAAGATGTGGGTCTCGGCCTCTATCCGTCCGACCGTCAAACGGTAGCAATGGGCGGTGCAAAACCATTCTCAAAATAGCCGCTAATTTCTAGAAAATTTCATGAGAAAGTTCTTCTGCAAGTTTCCTTGGAACATTCTCTTTCTGATTACGGATTATTAATGCACTAAATAGTTAACGACTGTTATAGAAATCTGTCGTTTACGTCATAAATTGGCATCTGTTTCAAGTAGCATCGAAATCGAGACTATCAGAACGATTGGCAATAATCGTGCAGAACAAATACGATGAACTTTTCCTGAAAATTTAGTTAGCAATATTTGAAAATTATCTTTGGCGTATTGGCACTCAACAGGGGAGTACCGAGCTATCTTGAGAATAAATGTATTGGGTTATTCCGATATGGAGTGATTTATTTCCTTAAAACTACGTCGCTATGTCTATGAAAATACAGATTAGTAAAATATCACAGGATAATACTCGTGTTTAAAAATATGAATTCGTTTTTTTCTATAAGTGTATTTACGGGGTTTTGAAACATGTTTGGTAATTTACAACAGCATTACCAAAAAGCACTAAGCATAAGTACTATTGTATTAAAATATCGGATATTATATTGTACCTAAGGTACCTATAAGTTATGTCAAGGTTAATTTAAAATAGAAAAAATAATAAATATACCTTAATAATTAATAGTAAGAGCAAATACAAAATATTTGCTATCACAAAGCAGGTAATTACAATAGACTACACGTGTGCCGGTGGTAACGTTTCAGAAACCTTGACCAAAAGGGCTCATTTAGACGATGCGAGAATTCGCATGCGAGTTTCATTACATTGCGGGTTTTGATCGGTCGGTTGAATTGGACGGAACCAACAGTCCGCAATGCGCGCCGTCTTAATGAGTCTTAACTATAAAATTGACTTTCGAACATCATATCACCTGCGCACACAAGTTATTCAGCGTGAAATAACTCCTTATTTGCGTTATTAGAGTATTAATCACTTTGCTTACACAGGTAACTACGAAATGGCACGTGTATTCGTTCCGAAACTACAAATTTAAGCGCCTACGTAATTCAAGTGGCTCTTTTAAAACCTGCCGGCGTATTGTGGATTAGCTTTACCCACGTAATAACTGTGCCTTTTTAACAACGTGGGATAGCAAGCGACGGACACCGTTTTATCACGCTGTCACGTAGACAAGAACGACCATTATATTCATACTGACTCCAAAACTTCGCCCGGTAACATATTTGGGCATACCCGTATGGGTATGGGTATCCATACAATACAATACAATACGCCTCATATATGTTACTTTTCTTGTAATTTTACATCATCGATATAAATATATTTTCGGAGGTTATTTTGCGCCATAAGCCGACGGTATATCGCAAACCTACTGCGAAGGTTATGGTTATCTCACTGCGGAATTCGACCTACTAAGAAATATATTATTACATATAAGAAAGTCAAAGTACCTAATGAAGCCGTTCAGTGCTCAGGGATGAGATCGATACCTACATAATATGTATACTTAGGCATGCCCGCAAATGCCTCCTTAAGTATGTGATTTCCAATCTCACGTCCGCGTCCCTCAAAGCTGCATTCCCTCGGACCGAGGACGTGACACGGCACAAGTTTCATCTGTGTAAATATGTCGGGAAGATTTGCGATATTCCAGCTCCGGGCGTCACGGGTTTACAGAATGCCGGCTATTGGAACTGGGATTTTAAATTTAAAGGTTTGGTAAAACCTAAGAATTATACCCATTCAATATACCTAGAAATCGTGAAAAGAAGACACCGCTCTTTCTTTATATACTTATTATAAATTTACTTTATGAATGTCTAAAGGATAGGTATAGTAGTATACCCTATAATGGGCGTGGAACCAGTAATGGGACAAAAAAACATAATTCCTCTAAAATAAGTATCTAAAAGTAGTTTATAAACACTGGCTGTATATTATCATAAATAAATAAGAGTCCTAGAGCTGTTTCAGTTTGAAGTTTCATTAAATTTTGTTGCTTTTTAAGAAATTGGCGTCAACCCAAAAGTTGTCCTGCCACTGAAAAAAAATACCACTACGAATTCTTAACAACTTCGCTAAGAGAGGTGAGTTAATTTATTAAATTTCAATTAATTAATACTTGATGAAAACTAGAATGTGTTTTGTTAATTGAATTTACCATGAGATAAGGTATACAACACACTATGTTGTGACTCCACAGATGTAAAAAAATAGTGGTATTTGGCCCAATCCCATTATAGGAGCTGTAAAACTACATATACATGATTTCAAAGTCATTTCATTTCATTTAATTTATTTCCTGCGAAAAACCATGGATATAAAAGGTGTTACATAAAGGGTTGGTCACCCTGCAAGGTTGTAGCACTGTTCTTAAAAGCTAGTTAAAAACTAAAAAGTTTATTTATACAAAACAAGATATTTTGTCTAGTCTACTCGTACATTTGTCAAACCAAATATGTTATACAAACTAGCTAAATAACATGATTCAAATATAATTCTGACTAGCGACCCTCCCCGGCTTCGCACGGGTTACACAAAACCTCAAAAAAATAATTATACACATAAACCTTCCTCAAGAATCACTATAAAGTCCGTTCAGTAGTTTCGAGTTTATTGCGAACATACATACACACAAACAGACAGACGGGACAAGGGACTTTATAAGGTGTAGTAGGTGTAGTAGGCGCGAGTAGGGTCCAACCTGAAATAAGCCGCAGATTCCTGCAGCCGACCTGTCTCCACAAGTATTGGCTCGCCTTTCCTGTGCGATAAGACAGTCGGCGCGAATCGGGAAATGAATTAGAGATTAACTAGATACGATATAGTAAAGATATGTGACGTCCCACTGGTATGGTATAGCGGTTGGCGCTTACGCTATTATTAACGCCGCTCTAATATTATTGCGGCGCTATACGACGTAAGCGCCGATCGCCATTAGGTACCTTTTTCCGTGGAACGTCACATATCTTCACTATTTCATATGAATCTCTAATTCATTTCCCGAATAGCGGCGCCAGCCGCCATAAGGTACCCTTTTCCGTGGAACGTCACATATCTTTACTATTTCATATCTAGTGAGTCTCTAATTCATTTCCCGAATCGAGCCGCGAGAGGATAATGCAGTTGCTGGGCATCCCTACGTTTCCTTAATTCCGTCCCAGGCGGTGTAATGTATGTTACACTATAAATAGTCTGCAACAGACGCAAAGGCCAATGATGAGTGATGTCAGGGTACGTTCGAATTGGCCTGTTTAGTTTTCAACAACAAGCTCAAGGCAGTCCCATTGATTTCGTCAAAATGGTCAGCCTTTTATACCGACCCCCGGAAGACGACCGTGGTTCCTCACGACATAAATAGTAGGTACAAAAGATGTATGTTGCCATATACTGCGGCATTTAGCTCTTGTTTTGTCAAATTAGTGGTTGTCATCGTATTAAGTATCGTATAGTTACAGTAATTATGAGATCGTGATAGATATTAAATGCGTGTTCTATGAATTTTTCGTCCTCACATAAAGTGTAATAAGGTCAGTATTGAAGCATTACAGAAGTAGGTGTAAGGTATAAGTTAGCTTACATTTATTTTACAATGTAACAATTATTACCATCTCTGCCTATATGACTTATGTGTATCTATAGTATTAATTATACATATATGGAGGTGTTTAATATACCTACAGGAAAACTCAAGCATAATAATAATTGTGTGTTTGTAGTTTTAAAATATATTATGTAATAATATGTATGCTAGATTTAAGGTATTCATCTATGGGCCAATAGTTGCCTGAAAATAAATATTTTCATTAATTAATTCATTCAAACATACGCTGAAAAGAAACAGATATTTTTCTTACTTACACGTTTTTTAATGTTATTTTTATTATTATATTATAATATTCTGTAAGATATTCTCATTTAGTTTTAAGATACGTTTTATTAAAATTATCAACAATATGCCACAGTAAAAAAAATGTCACCGTGTTGTTTGTGATTTCTTGGTTGGTCCTTGGTCCCGCAGTAAAGCATGTTGGTTTTAGCGAATAGAATCGAATTCTGCATTTAATGTCCTTTAGCGAACTGCCATCCACAGCGAGCAGCAAGCGAGCGGCCATTATGAGAAAAACCTACACATAAATATAGCCATATGATAGCCACATCACAGCAAATAACCTTCTTAAACGAAAACATGTCACCACTTTATTCGGGAGACAGTTTTCTTGGGGACAATCCAATTTGTCACCCTAGCTGTCCGTTTACTAAGCCCCAAATCGACAGTGAGCTTGAGGTCGCAATACTCGATTCTTAAAATGTTTTCTACGTAAACAGCAGTGTAACGTTTATTTACCTATCGACTAATTTGATGGCCTCCTATCCTAGTCGGTAGCCCTACGAATCAGGAAGTTCCGGGTTCGAATGCTGGTAAGGCATTTATTTGTTATGGATATTATCAATAATAATGCACGTGGGATGCCTAATAACATCAATAACAAATTGTGATATCAGCATCGGCCTCCAGGATTGATATCGCAAATAACAACATGTCGCGTTATGGCCGAAGACGAAAGGCTCAGTAAAGGAAAACGGAAAATATTGTGACCTATTTCGTTACGTGACCGCACGTTGATGGTATAAAGATAATTGACCTGTCAGTAAGTATTGGATAAATATAGTACGTTAGTAAAACTCTCTGAGTCTTTTATATGTATACGGTGTATAAATAGATTAGTTATTTTATAAAACTGAACATATATAAATTGCAATGCTTTTTTTGATTTATTTTTCTAGTTATTTATATCAAATGGTGCAAGTAAATATTAAAACGAATTAACATAAAATTTAGTTCAGATATTTACCAATTTATGTATTTTCGATGAAAATAACATTTGATGGAGACCAAAGGGTGCCATGGATACCTATAAAAATACAACTTTCAGATTATAGTTTGTTACAATCGTTTCAATATAGTGATTTGCTGTCATAGGAAAACACACTGGTCCATTAAAAGCTCTATGGAAATAATATTTATCGCCAAGATTTGACGATTTGTTTCTACTACTATTTTATTCAAAACTATTTAAATAAACTAAATGAGTTTAACGCTTTCTTCCAAATGAGTCAATTTTTGTACATATTTTGGTAAGTAAGGTGTATTCGGGTAATACCGAATGTCGGATAATTCCGAAATTCAGATGAAAATCACCCTTAATTCCATCATAATAAAAGTCTAATTTCGGAATTATCAGACAGTTTTCGACATTCGGAATTACCCGAGTAAACCTTACCACAGGGCGGACACGCCATACATCGAAAATCATTTGCGTTTATATGTGTGCACGGCACGTCTGTACACGCGTCATTGTGTGGGTAAGTGGCTTAGGGCTGACTCGTGCGGCGCGCGGGGAAGGTGAAGCCGAGGTTTGCCGAGGCCGGCCGAAGGACACGACGAGCGGCCCGCTGCGTTGCATAATTCGACCGAAATACGTAAAAAAACAAAATATAGGTTTATGTTTAACAAAATATAGGTTTATGTTTTATTTCGCTCCAATTGTTGAATTGGCTTTGTCAGTTTATAGTCCTGCACGTACTTGGACTTTCAACACGCCATTATTAAATGTACCTTATTGTTGATGAGCGCTGGTGGCCTAGCGGTAAGAGCGTGCGACTTACAATCCGGAGGTCGCGGGTTCAAACCCCGGCTCGTACCAATGAGTTTTTAGGAACTTATGTACGAAATATCATTTGATATTTACCAGTCGCTTTTCGGTGAAGGAAAACATCGTGAGGAAACCTGCATACATCTGCGAAGAAATTCAAAGTTGTATGTGAAGTCCCCAATCCGCATTGGGCTAGCGTGGGGACTATAGCCCAAGCCCTCTCGCGCTCGAGAGGAGGCCTGTGCCCAGCAGTGGGACGTATATAGGCTGAGATGATGATGATGTATTGTTGATGCCTATTGATTATTTTATATAACATACATAATTATTTCTTAAATTCTTAAAATTAATTTAAAAATCAAACGCGAATGTTCCGCGACCAACAAGTTCTTTTTTGTGAAAAGAGTGTTAAACTAAAAATAAAACATTTACGAGGAATATCTGTGTAGAAGGTCTAGTTACCTTTGGTACTTTAAATATTAAATGTTGGCTTAACATTCACAAATCCAACGAACGGGTTTTAATTCAAATGATATTATTATTATTACGCAAAAGTAGGTATAGCCTTATTTACTGATACATATTTCGTCTCTTTGGAAAACTATATTATTATTCATTTCTACCATAAGTAGGTATCCGTACTACCCGTACATCGCAGAATACACCGGCATTTTGAACGTTGCGTCATCGCGTCGCGGCGTCGCTAGCCGAACTGAGCGTACGTCAGGTGTCCGTCAGAACTCAGTCGCGGGGCGAGGTAATCAGAGTCGGGGCGGGGCGGTGCGTGTCCGTTCTGTATGATAATACTATTACTTATTCTGTGACCTTACCATCTTATTTTTCAGTAAAATTGAAGTATAAATTGCCGGGTTCAGCAGCACAATCAACTGAACCCTTCCAAGATTATTCTCCAATAGCATAGTACTTTGTAAAGACACTTCGAGACGCCTTGATTAGACGAGATTAACTGCCGTATTCGAACTTCAAGATATTCACAAGAGACGACACGTACTAGATCCATTCTACATAGGTTATAGTTTAGATATCAACTAGTTCTCTTTTGCAGCGCAATTCGGGCAACCAATGTCACTTTTACGTTAGATAGCGTAAGAATCGAAGAAGAAGAAATCGTTCCAGAGTATCTCCAGAATCGCGCAAATGTCAAATTTGACAGGTTAGATTTTAAACATATATCTAATAGATGTCTATTTCAAAATCCGGATCGGGCCGTAAGTCGAGACACTAGAAAACGTTGAGACTGAAAGGGCACCTCCGCTCCAGCGTTCCTTAATGAACTCATTTATCTAGACTCATTATGAACTAAGGTCCAAAGTTTTGTGCCTAAGTCTTAGGATCATTTTGCAGGATTACTCCAGGTTTAGAAATTGAAGGTATCGGTTTCAATAACGAAACCCTTTAAAGTTCTTATTTTTTTAAATGTCGAAAGCACCTGTTTCATCGTACAATTACAAGAAGTCTGGAAAAAAAAAATGTGATCTTGTTGATATTTTTCACAAAGTTCGTGTATCAATGCCGAATGAAAATATTTTAAAGGAAAATATGTTTCACTTTTATTTTTAATGGCATTTTGGAAAAGACGTGTAGTGGTGAAGTAAGTTAGAAAATTATTCCTTATTCTTTGTCCTTATCCTTTGGGCCACTGTAAGTACGTCAAAACAGGATCACGTTTGTCATCAGCCGCCTTATCGATCACTTTTAGTGGTGCGCTGAAGTGTAAAAAACCGGGCAAGTGCGAGTCGGACTCGCGCACGAAGGGTTCCGTACCATAATGTAAAAAAAAAACAAAAAAAAGCAAAAAGAAAACGGTCACCCATCCAAGTACTTACCCCTCCCGACGTTGCTTAACTTTGGTCAAAAATCACGTTTGTTGTATGGGAGCCCCATTTAAATCTTTATTTTATTCTGTTTTTAGTATTTGTTGTTATAGCGGCAACAGAAATACATCATCTGTGAAAATTTCAACTGCCTAGCTATCACGGTTCGTGAGATACAGCCTGGTGACAGACGGACGGACGGACGGACGGACGGACGGACGGACGGACGGACAGCGAAGTCTTAGTAATAGGGTCCCGTTTTACCCTTTGGGTACGGAACCCTAAAAAGTGGCCATTGTTATGACCAAAAATGAGTCATTTTTAGGGTTCCGTACCCAAAGGGTAAAACGGGACCCTATTACTAAGACTTCGCTGTCCGTCCGTCCGTCCGTCCGTCCGTCCGTCCGTCTGTCACCAGGCTGTATCTCACGAACCGTGATAGCTAGACAGTTTAAATTTTCACAGATGATGTATTTCTGTTGCCGCTATAACAACAAATACTAAAAACAGGATAAAATAAAGATTTAAGTGGGGCTCCCATACAGCAAACGTGATTTTTGACCAAAGTTAAGCAACGTCGGGCGTGGTCAGTACTTGGATGGGTGACCGTTTTCTTTTTGCATTTTTTTCCGGTTTTTTTTTTGCTTTATGGTACGGAACCCTTCGTGCGCGAGGCCGACTCGCACTTGCCCGGTTTTTATATCTTTCATTTTTCCCGAATTCTTAAGACCAAAATTGTGACGTTTTTATAGTTTTCTTTATTCTCCACAAAGCCTAAAGCCATTCAAGTGAACATGATATATTACAAAAGTTTGCTCTATCTTTGAAACAGGAGGGTGGGCCAAACAAAATATTTTCAACAACGAAAAGTGAGAAACAAGTGAGTCTAAACCGTAAAATTATTCAAAATATTTATTACATTTTAATGATTTTGTTTTAATTTTTAATCCAGCTTTACGATTATAATAACTCGATTGTATATCACTTAGATAACTGCACTATCCTTTCAGCTCAGTCTCTAGAAATGTTCCACCATGTATATATCTTTGACATCACAAGTGAATGGCTTGTAGTTGTGATATTCGCTAAGCATGCGTGTCTCCCTAGTGCTTGACTCGCCCTTTCATCATAACAACATAACGAGCATGCGACGGTATACTGACGACATTTTTAGCTCCGCAATAAATATTGTCGGCATTAACGGGCCGTAAAATAAAGGGCCTCATTACGCCCTCATGAGGTCTTTGACAAATGCCTCACGCCGGTGGAAATAATACCTTAAACCCGACCCACTTTACACCAAAGAGCAAGTGTAAAGGGATGAAAATATTGGAGATAGACCAAGATTAAGTCTGCAATGATTTTGATAGCACACGCAGTGCAAGTGTTATTTTAAGCGTCAGACTTCTATGAAATTATGATGTATAAATAACACTTGCGCTGCGTGTGCTATCAAAATCGTCGTAGACTTATCTTGGTCTAACTCTAGTGTCATTTTAAATTTAGAATTCTCACTTCTATTACAAACTTTTTACTCATGTGAGCGTAATTCCTACATCTGCATCTAAATAGCTAGAACTATGCATAATATACATACAGAGTCAGGATGAAGGCTCAGTTGAAATGGGCGTATCAAATGATATCGCACCACGCACGACTACTAAAGATACAATCTCCAGCTAAATGTCAAAGATAGACAGCTTACAGGATTCAAATGGAATAAAAAAATGCAATGAAAAGTAAAAAAAATCCCGAGCCTCATAGATCTTACCTCAAACAAACTTAACCCTTTCATGTCTGACCCCTCTTTATCAAGCTACAAAGATTCTTTCCGTATTGTTTGAGGACTTTGAAACTTCAGTTTGTATAACTCTATTTACTTAGATAAGAAAGCCAGAAGCTTTTAAATGTAATTATAAGTAGAATTAGCCTTAGGTTAACCCCTTTTTTGTCAAGTCACTGAAAAGGGGCGCGTTAATGGACTCGAGATTTATTACGAGGTCGAAAGACGATTTTTCTAAAAGTTTTATACTTAAGTCGGTAATCTTTCGACCGAGTCTTTATAGTAGGTACCAATGGAACTTTTAAAGTTCTTAATTGTAGCGAGCAACAAAATTGAATTTAGTAGAAATAATACCGAATTAATAAAAAGAATTTAGAGCGAGTAGAAATTTCACATACAAAGCTTTTACCCGCTATATTTTCTGTGTGTAACACTTATTAGAAACGAAAAAAACCAAGCGTAAAAAGGCATATGTTACGTCGTAATGAGAGCGTAACTTCGATTGTATGGGAGCGGCTATTTGGCGGCGGGTTCTCGACTCTTAAGACATGATCAACTAACCCATGGTCAATTAAGAGCGTTGATGTTGTCAGAATGTACCTAAGTGTTCTCAATATTCCTTCAGGGTCATCATGCTGCGTCTGCTGCCGTGGTTCCTCCTGGCTCTGGTGGGGGACAGTCTGGCGCTGGTCGCTACCGCGCTGCCCCGTTCCGTTAACCTAAGGGGTATGTGGCGTCTCCTCTGTGTCTGTCAACGTCGTGCACAGCATCTTACAGATGGCGCTAGTAGGGCGAATTCCATACAAAGAACGCAAGCGCAACCTTGTTTCGAATGTCAGTTGTAATAAATAGGAAGAAAGAATTTTGTAGACGCATTTGAAATGTAACTTGGTCATGTAAGAGAAAGATGCTACCATGTCATGAATGATGGGCACGTTCCATGGTGTCATACAAATCCATGTGGACCAGCAAATCTAACCTCGAACATTTCAATTGATACCACAACATAGAAACCAGGAGGTCTCCAAGATGACAATCTCTGATGGATACGCCAATGTATAGAAGCAGTCACGTGACTTTTCGTAGCATCTGTCATCCCGATACATTATTTCTTTTCGTTAGGCGTTTTTGATGTACGATTGTCATCTGGGCTAGGCCCCCAGATCTCTTCAGGAATTCATTCTAGACAAAGGAGCTAAGACATTCCCTTCTTACAGATGGGCAGAAGTTTGACTACATTGTGGTTGGCGCTGGCGGAGGTGGTATCCCGGCAGCGTCGCGGCTGGCCATGGCTGGCCACGACGTCCTGCTGGTGGAAGCCGGAGATGACCCCAATCTGCTCAGTGATGTAAGCTTACAGTCATCCCACTTGACGCTACTGACGTAAAGGATCGCGCTCCCATACAAAAAATACAAAAAATATGTGTAATGAATGAATGAATGAATATTTTTATTTCGTGTAACATATGGACACATTTTATTTTATTAGTAGAGCTTACAAACTAAGGGGTTAGTAGGTACATGAAAATTTAAAACAAAACAACACTGATGGGGGAATGCAATCCCTCACAGTGCAGCAAGTAGGGACAGTCAACCCTCTCCGCTATCATGCGAAGGATGCTGTTGGGACTGCCATGCACACGGCGCAGCAGGGATGCTGCAGCTGCAGGAATGACCGCGACTTAATAATCTGTTTCACTCTGGAGACAAGTGACCAAAGTTGCTTTCCGACATTTCATCCTCCTCTTAGCATGTTCAATAACGACCAATGAATCGCAATGACATCGCATCCTTCGTAACGTCCAGCCTTCATATCTTAGGGGCTTATTAACCTGTTACACAGGGGAAACAGCTTGCCAAAAAGGGTGCCCATTTGGAAACAGCTTAGCCAGATATTTTATTACCTGTATAATTTTAAAACAATTTTATTTGAATAGCTACTTATTTTCTTACCCCCCCAGATCCCCGGAGCTGCCATGGGACTGCTCGGTTCAAACATAGACTGGCAATACCCAACTATACCCAATAATGTCTCCTGCCTCTCTGCACGAGATAACAACGCGTGCCGCTTCAGCCGCGGCAAGTGTCTCGGCGGCTCCACAAGCATCAATTACATGATGTACACGCGAGGAAATCCAAGAGATTACGACGATCTCTGCATCGATGGCTGGGCTTGGAACGACGTCAAACCGTACTTCCTTAAATACGAGGGCTTGCAGGACTTGGACGAGCTACCACCCACTTCTATTCCCTATCACAACACCAACGGGACTATGAAGGTAGGTTTCTTCGCCGACTCCGAAAACTCGTGGCATTCGAGAATAATTAAAAGTCTTCAACTTTTAGATATCCCTTTCAATCCAGATGTAAACGCTAAATCGCAAATTGGGGTGACTCAAGTGGTGGGATATGTGCACAAAGGCGTACGTATGAGCACTGCGCGTGGATATCTCACACACAAAGATGTCAAAAAAGCATTGAAAGTGGCGAAACGCACACGTTGCACTAGTGTCATCCTGGATGAGAACAATAGCGCAATCGGAATTACGGTCATAACTCAAAACAAACTGGATTTGCTGGGATTAGTCAAAAAGGAACTTAGTCTTTACGCAAGGAAAGAAGTAATTCTCTCAGCGGGGGCGATCGGTACCCCTCAGATACTAATGTTGTCCGGTATAGGACACGCCGCCCATTTGAAAAGCTTGAGGATCCCCGTGCGCGTCGATTTGCCTGTCGGCGATAACATGAGCGACCACGTTTTACCACTCTGTATTATACAAGCTGATCCGGGTCTCGGCATTCCCGTTCTGAATCCTTTCGTCATTGGAACGAAAGGCGCGCAGGGCGTGCAGTGGCTGGCCACAAAAGATGGACCTCTCGCCTCCGACGGTCTGACAGACGCCACCGCGCTGATAAACACCAAATGCTACGACTTTGAACAGCGGAAACTCACTCATAACAGTTCCGACTGCGAACTCCCGTCGCTGCAAATAATCAATGCCTTTATTGACCGCAATCTGTTGCAGAGCATCGAGCTCGTCGTTCAACAAGCGATCGGTTTGAAATTAGACGTCGTTCGTCAGCTGAGTGCCGCTAACGTCCACAAAGCCCTACTCGTTGTATCGCCTGTGGTACTACGGCCGTATTCTCGTGGCACTATACGACTCAAGAGCACGGATCCTACTGATGATCCTGCTATATTCCCAAATTACCTGAGCGACGACAGAGATATAGAGGAAATGCTCCGTAGCATTACGATTCTAGAGCATCTGGCTGAAACGCCGGAATATAAGGCGCACAACGCGTCTCTTCTGCACTTGAAGTTTGATGGATGTCCAGAGTATGAAGATGACCGCGAAGGGTACTGGACGTGCTACTGTAGACATATGACGTACTCGGTGTTCCATGCGGTGGGGACTGCGCGGCTAGGAGCTGTGTTAGATGAACAGCTGCGCGTGCGAGGGGTGGAGCGGCTGCGCGTGGCCGACCTCAGCGCGCTGCCGGAGCTGCCCCGCGCCAATACCGCTGCTTCCGCCATCGCCATCGGCGAACGCGTAGCTGACTTCATCTTGAATTGCGAAGCAGAAAAATAAATTTGTCCGATAAAACCTGTTATGAATTCTTTAATTTTTTCAATGAACTGCTTCCTTATATCGCTATCGAGATGATATGAAAGAAAAAAAATACTTGTGCCTCAGGTGACATACAATTTGCGTTAGAATACTCGTAAGATTTTACCATAATTAAGGGTTGCCCATTGACAAGCTTATCAACCAAATTTCATTCGTCTAGAATCTAGATCTAGACTCTAGATCATGTCGATAGCCTTTTGTTTGAAGTAATAACCCTTTGAAATATATGGTTAAACTAGCTAAGTGGGTTTTAGCGAGAAGTTGGCAATTTCATCTCAAATCATACTTGCAAAACTTTAATTCATCATACTTATTTAGGTACCGTTATACACCAATACTTGGAAACAAAAAAGAAAATATACGTCAATTACGTTTTGAAAAGCAACTCCTTTATAACGAGAAAGAATATGAAATACCCAGCCTTGCAGGTATAGGCTTTGCCGAAATAATTCAGTATCTCATTTCGACTGAACTCGCGCGTGATTTCCATATTCGCGGAATTGTTAGCAAACTGGAATTGAACAAACGAACTAGGTAAGGAAAGGTAAAGCTAAAGGTAAAGCTTCAAATACGATTTCTCTATTTAAATACGATTTCTTTTCATATAGTGAGGTTGGTAAATAACTGAATCACAGACAAGCCCATAGCACAAACGTAATATCTAAAGTCATGGTTTAAACCAAATTGTAATGGTTATTTTGTTTAATAATTAACTTGTGTGTTCGTCAGAATTGTACAGTTTTCTCTCCTGTGGACAATAGATAACAGTTTGTAGGTAATGATTTTATCATAGTTATTAAAGCAGATAGTTTCTCGCCTACTGAAAATTTAGCTAGGTTATCACGCGCCCTACTCGGGACGGCCGAAACGCGCGTCCAGCGCGGCCACTACCGCGCCGGGGTCGCGGGCCGCTGCCAGCAGGCCCGCCACGGCCTCGCGCGCCGCCCCTCGTAGGGCTTTTGTGTATGTCTACAGGAAAGACGCGAACACAGTTTTGTGTTTGACTCTCTTTTATTTATACTATCGTCTCTCTAACCAATATTAGGATTTATTGTTTAAAAATGTTTCATTGGGTAGCCCCTCACGATTAAAAAATGGAGTTTAAAAGTATAACTACGAAATATGGGTAAACTTTCCAAAATTGCATTTTTATTATCTCCCTTTATAAAGCTGTAGGATTGCCGTCCCACTGCTGAGCCATTCATCAGGCCAGCAATAATGAAATTCCTGGCAGTTCAAGTCTCGGTAACTGCTGTTTTCCTGTTCTTATTAGTTACGCGAGCGAGAGCGAGTCATGTGTTTCTGCAATCTGTATAAAGTGACACCAAGGTAGCTGTAGCTGCTAATAGAAACTAGCAATACACATTAAAAACAGCAAATTATCAATGACGTGCTAGGAACTAAATGTACATTCATCACACGCAGGGAGAACACTCTTTAAGGTAGCGCTGGCGTTCCGATGTCAACTGCAGCTGAATTACTGCTGGTTATGACGTTCATACCGTCACTCACTTTATCTTTATAGGCAGCGTGCATGAACTATAGGGGGCAGCATTGTAGCCGTCAGATTTTTGGCGCGAGGCGTAAATGTGACGTTTATGCTTCCGATGTAGCCCACAAGATGGCAGAACCTACTGTGCACAAGGAAACGTACCTACGAGAACTGTAGATGGTAGCACCTTGATTTGGCAATGGACATGTGCACATATTATGTTTCCGATTCAGGCCACAAGATGGCAGGCTCTCCAACGCGCACGGTCCAATACAATGGCAGCAACAACGACGCCGCGCCGCTTCAGTAGTGCAGTTGCAGATGTCATTCATATAACACATTTACATTGGCGCGAATTATGTTGCTGGAGCGATAGCGAGGGCCACTTGCACTTGAGTTACCATGGTTACCAGTACAATTTGACACTGGCTTAACGGTTTAACCGGTTAACCCCAAACCCCCAAACAAGTGGCACTAAGACATTCATTTTTCGTATTTCAAAATTGTGTTAGGTATTAGTCCTGGTTAGAGCATTCAAACTTGGCAACATTCTACAAGCAATAGGAATTACACCACTTGTATTAAATCCACGTAAAATAAAGTACCTTCAACCACCGCCATCTAGCGGGATTTCGGCAAATTACAAAAAAATCGGGATGCTTTTGATAAGCCGTTATTGCTCCTCCGGGGACCATTTGTTCTAATCAGGTTAGAGATAGCCAACCTTTGACTGACGAGGGTTAATAGATAATCAGTTAGTTACGAAATATGGATTTCGATTTAATAAATGTTTAAAGGTTGAAGAAAATTAGGGTAAGTAATTATAATATGTAAGTAAATTGAAAAAAAATGTTGATTTTTTTTGAAATTCAAAACTAGAATTAATGAAATAATGTTACAATTTTGTTTTTACGAGAATTTTAACGAAACAAGTAGCATGCGTATTCCGATTTTAAAAACAATCTGCAGATCCAAACTTCACCACTCCATAACTTGACCAGTGAAACCTGTGTTGAAACGTCGGTAAATCAAGGTAATTGAATATAATTCGCGTTAGACCCGTCTATAATGTGAGTTAATATACTGTGTTCAAAACGCGAAAGTTTAAAATATTATAGATCCATAACTGATCCAGATCTAATTCATAACTTGTTATTAAAATAAGAATACGCTTGTAGGTTTCATTTATAATATAAACCTTGTGCAAATATTATTCCCCTTTGATAGCGTTAGAGCCATTATTGTGTCTGTTCACTGTTGTTGTTTACATTACATCTGCATCTGCACACACGGTGTATTGGACTATCCTGCGGTGTCAATTAATGCACCTCAACATTTACAAATACATAGTAGGTACAGGTAAAAGACCATCATTCATCATCATCATCATCTTAGCCTTTATCCCATATCCTAGGGTTTGGGGTCGGCTCTCCGTATCATTTTGCGCCATTCTTCTCTATTTTGCGTCATGTCAGAGCTTGCGCCTATCGTCCTCAAATCTATCGGCACTGTGCTCATCCATGTCGTAGGGGGGCGGCCTCTGCCCCTCCTACTTTCGGGGATGTTATTTAGGGCTCTCTTAGTCATGTGGTGGTCGTCTCTTCGCATCACGTGGCCAAACCAGCGCAGTCGGCTCTCGCACATTTTTTCGGCAATAGGTGCAACCTTGAACGTTCCACGTTTTAGGGACACCTGCAGCACCAGAGAAAGTAGTACAGATGTTATGCATAACTATTTTCCTTCGTATTTTCACGGAAACGTACGAACCTGTCTTGCTATTTCAGTCAGTCTCGGTTGCTGCTCTTAGTGGAAAATGGATTGACACCTTAAGTAATAAAGTCAGAAGCGTAACGGGCTCTGGCTTGAGTCAACAGGAACCCATTTGTTTAGGAAATGTGATATGTGGAGATGAATGTGTAAATATAATATAACACCGAAAGACTCGGTGTGGAAATGTATAATCCGTCTGCGTGAAGTAATTGGACGTCGACGCCTTCCATTATTTGTCTTATAGCAATTTACTTATTTCACGTGGGAAAAATAAATATCTGCTTGTAATTTTTGCACTGAGGGTTGCCTCAGAGCTCTGAAATGATCAAGGATTAAAAGAAACAGAAATAGGCACAGAATAAATAATAGCACTATGTACAGAAGACTCACTCTCTAACAAAACGCGTCTGTTACGATCAGCACAGATATGGCCGCTAGGTGGCGACAGCGCCACGCGCGGCTTATGGCTTTCCGTGGTGCAAGATAAAGTGTAACTGCCGTATTCGAACTTCAAGATATTCGCAAGAGACGACACGTACTAGATCCATTCTAGATACGTTATAGTTTAGATATCAACTAGTTCTCTTTTGCAGCGCAATTCGGGCAACCAATGTCACTTTTACGTTAGATAGAGTAAGATATCTATTAGATGTGAATAGGATCTCTGAGTCGTATCCTGTGGAAATCGCTCAAGAGTATCTCCAGAATCGCGCAAATGTCAAATTAGACGGGTTAGATCATAAACATATCGTTATCGTATCTTGGTGATGTCTAAAAGATATCTATTTCAAAATGCGAATCGGGCTCTAAGTCGTGCGTGAGATGTGCACCCATTACTGAGACAATCGCCCCAACAATTTTGATAGGTATTTTGAATTTTTAGTTTTAGTTATTTTAAGTGTAGTTACTTTTAGTTTTATATTCCTGTTTATGTCTTTTGGCAATATATTAATAAATGCATCGCCCAGGTCATATTAAAACTAATTCAAAACAAAGTTGTCAATTCTGATCTGAATCATGCTCCAGGTATTCAGCTTGCAGAGAATGCATTCATATTAAACGAGTTTCGTTTCGAGTTTGAATAAGCTGAGCTAGCGACTAAATTACTTTTCTGGATGTTTACCATGCCCAGTTGGAGTTAAACTAATCTAAAATGTGGGTGTGGCATGTCTGCTTATGAAGCGGGGCTTTCAACAAACAATGTGTTACCTTTAATAACTTGAGTGCATGTGAAATGGGTGAGATGCAGTTATAATAAGCTAACCACGACCGTGCAGCATATTGAGAATAGAATAGAAACGTTTATTTGCATGAATACGAAGGGTGTCTTTCTGAATCCCTAACAACATTTGTCCTAAGTCACTTGAACTGGTTTGTCCTAATAATTGTATGTAATGTTTGAAACCAAAATTAGGGTATACGAGTGTTAGGACAATTGATCATTATGACAAACAATATTAGGGAATGCAAAGATAGGAGAAAAGATTTTAGGGATTCAGATATAGATCCAATACGAAGGTCCAAGGTGTTACATAATATAAATAAGATTTTTGTATACAATTTCATTTTTGATACGAGCTTTTATCACTGACTGTACGTTACAAGTATATATGTCGTCGTCTAGCCGCCACACAAGCCGTTTGGGCTTACTGTGGGACTAGGTAGATATGTGAAAACACCTATGCCAGCGGTTCTCAAACTTTTTTTGGTGACGGAACCCTTTTGGAAAGCGAAATATTTGACGGAACCCCAAATTAAAAATTTTCGTTCGTCACTGCGGACCAGTGCCTCTACTATCAGTTGGCAGAGTATTTTTCACTTACTTTCAGTGAATAAACGTGCCGTGTGTCGTCGTTTTACGTTTCTTTACGGTCTTATGTACCTAACTTCACTCCACTCCAAACGATGTTGTCCCTTTCTAAGTATACTATAAAACAGAGCAAGAGTTATATCGGAGTTTTATACAGCGCCTCTAGGATTCACCTATAGAACTAAATAACAAAATTGACACATTTTCTCATTTCTACGTAATTTACTATCTATGCATCTCGCTCTCGCAAATTAGTGCAAGTGAGATGCACAGAAAGTAATGTTACATATACTGATGGTAGCCGTGAATATGGAGGGTAGAGGTAAGGAGAATCCTTTATGACTTTATGAGAAAACTCCTTTATGGGAGAATATTTGCAAAAAGTGGGCACGCTGTCAGCTATTATAATTTTTCTAAATCTCTTCAGAGTAGCGAAAAAAAGAAAACCCATAAACCTAGTTTTTCATTGTATCAATACCGTACTAAAAATCATGGAGAATGGAAGATACTCGTATTTACAAGTGGAAAAACGTTTTCTCTTTTTGTATGGATGATTACGTAGTATACTTCCCTCTTAAGGTTTTTGACGGCCACTTTTTCATTATTAATTACATGGAGATTGTATTCCTTACCTCTACCATCCACTAAGAGCATTTAGAAGGGACATGTCATCGCTGTCATTTTCTTTACAAAACAGTCTGCCGATTTTTGCGGGGGAGGGGACGTCAAATGTATTGCTATTTCTACATGATTTGTACGTAACGTACAAATAGCCATGTCAGTCCATACAAAAGTTTGCACAATTGTGTTTTTCGGCAGAGGGGTAAGTAATAATGTCACCAAAAAAATAAAGAGTATACCTACGAGACTACTACGACTATGATATTTGATTTATTCGGTTGTCAATATAAAACAAATGTAGGTGTTCTTTCTTCCCGTATGAGACGCCATTACTATGTAGTTTTGCTTGAGATTAATAAACATTACCTATATGGTGTTAAAACAAGCTTTTCTTTCCTGCTTGGAACCCTAATCCTAAATCCTAACAGTAAGCACTCAATGGCCACTCCAGTTATTAAATGCTCTAAGACCAATTTTGTCACTTTGTTACTGACTCAACCTTCATTCTACAATTTTTAAAGATTTGACGTTGCCATAGTTACGAAAATAATAAACACATCAATGTTAGTAAACAATGTATAAATTAAAATATATTGTATTCAAGACAAAAATTGCAAAATATGATAATTACGTAAACATCATTAATAATCGAGTTAAAATTATGACTTTGCGTGTTAAAAAATAGGAAGCAAAGTATACGGCGCGATTATACAGGCTACTTTTGGCTACATATTTATTACGTTTGATGAAAATAGTACACACATGAGAAGAAATCTTAAAATATTAAAATAGGTATGTATTATAATGGTCCGCTTCAGTCCGCACCGCCTACTGCTAAGTAACATTATCTAATAGAGTGTGCGGAAAGAGAAGAGTCGTGAAATTTAGGGGAGCCCATACATTATACCTACGAGTCTTCTCTTTCCGCACAGACCCTACGACCTACGTATGACCTTAATAGCGATCTTAATTTTATAGTACCTATATGATCTCGAGTATATTTCAGTGCCAAGCGCCCCATTTCCAATACAAAATGAACCCACGCAGCGGGTTTTTGGCAATAAATGTGTTTTAAATTTTCAGATTCTGAACCACCAGCAAAAGTTTTTGAAGAAAGTTTTATATTTCCTGTTACCAAGTTGACATGAAAAACGAGTACCTACCAAACACAATAATTTGAACAACGGAAAATAAAATAATACTTACTTAGTAAAGAAAAATAAATAAACTCACAGAACATTTGTATGTTTTATTTTATTTAAGATAATAATGCTTAATAAAATACATAGCAATTCTTGTGTAAATATTCTTACTATGTGTTATGTGCACCCAGCAACAAAAACAGCAACATGTCTATGTACCGCTCCTTGTATTGAGCCTTAATTCTTAATACATATGTAACTTCTACATGCATACGCACGCATGCATACATGATGCAATCCGGGTTTTCAGGGAAATGTTGTTTTCAATCAGCTTCTTGCCTAAAACCAAAAACTGCTCGTAAGCAATGTGATTTTCGCAAATGTAGCAGTAGAAATAGGAAAATATGATATCAAGTATAACTCATTACCTTTGTACTAAATCAGTCTTTTATCGAACTATTAATTGATTTATCCCTTAAAGTTTTGCTTGAAGTTCACATACTGTTATAAATTTATACATATTACGTTGAAAATTGCATTAATATTCGTGAAAAATCTGCGTATTTGTTGTGTTTACAAGTTGACAGAAATGTCACGTTGGAAACGCACGTATTTTTCCATAACATCTGTCACGTTTACTCGCGTAAAGTATTTACGCAGAATAATTCTAGCTCAGTTTTCATTATATAATTAGAAAGAGAGCGTTTTAGGTGTGAAGTTAGGCAAGTATGGAAAACTCGCGTAAAAACGTTTGTAACTCATGGTACAAATTGAAATTTTTAGTTCTTTACGTGACCGGTAGAGGCACTGTACAATTACTCCATACATTTTCCTTAACTTTCTCACTATCTTCACTTCTCACTGTCATTCACGGAACTCATAGTAGAGCTACATATACCTATAGAAGTGCTGGTTTTTTTCTTATTATTAGAAGTATTTTCGCGGAACCCCAACAGAGGCTTTGCGGAACCCTAGGGTTCCGCGGAACACACTTTGAGAATGGCTGACCTATGCTATTTATTTATTTTTTACAAGCTTTTATTTACTTTCACCTGACCGTTGAAACCGTGTCTGTGTCTGTGTGTAATCAAATCTTGCAAGTTAAATTTGATCCACTTCCTGGTTTCCGATTGAGCTGAAATTTTGCATAGATATGTAAGTCGGTTGACAATGCAATACTATGGTGTCATTGAGCTGATCTGATGATGGAGACCGGAGGTGGTCATAGGAACTCTGTGATAAAACAACGAAACCTTAATGTGTTTGGGGTTTTTAGAATTGTCTCGATGAGTATTAGTTGCCTGTGGAAAGAAAAGTACAGTCAGCGATAAACCATTTTTTCATTCATTGTACCAAAAATGAAATTTTTGCCAAAAACTTATTTACTCGCGAAATTAATATAAAAAGAAGACCGTCGAACATGGCGGGGCAGCCGGAAATTGAGCCTTTGCCTCGGGCACTCGACTGCATGGATGTTGTCCCTAGGCTATATTGTCGCTGTTCTATATCAATCCGTTCACAAGCTGGGGATATAGCAGAGATGCATTGTCTGCAAACTGTGTCGATACTCGGAGATTAGTTATTCGAATCGTAGGTATCTGTACTAACTACAACTAATATGGTCCACAAGTTTAATTCGTGATTAAGTATACAATTCTGAGGTTCACACAACTTTGGGAACAAATCAAATTATGTATTATAAAATATTTAGATTTTAAGTAGTCACACTACTATTACATTAAATTATTATATTATAACTACGTAATAGTAAAATGTAGTGAAAACATTGCGTGAAAGTTTAACTCTTGATCAAACACCCTCGACTCAAAATGCCGCGCCGGTGTTGGTTTAATAGTTAGGAGTGTTTGCTGCCTAACCCTGTTTAAGACTTTGTTATCTTTGTCCTGCAGTCTCCTACAACCAGTAGCTACAAGTCGGCCGTTACCTCCCGCGCCAGTTACTTACGCTACCCCTCTGATGCCTTATCCACTCGGCCACCACAGTTTTACAACTACTTTTATTATTACTTACCTACTTACGTACATTTAACACAATCACAAAAATCAGTAAGAGTTAAAAAATAAAGAACACAATTATTATTTGTCGACGGTAGGTAATAGTAATTGTACCTGTAAAATTTTATATACGTAACGGCTTGAAGCGAACGGGTAGTACAATTCAAATCATGAAGTCGGTTAAGAGACGGCGCCATTGATGATTTATGATATATTGGTTTATTAGTCCTCTGCACCTGCACTAAACTTCTCCTTGTAAAAATACCCTAACCTACCCTTCCTGTAACCTTTCCGTCCACTGGGAAATTAAATACAGTATGACTTCACGCCACTGAAGCCTGAAAACTTATTGAGTAACATAACGTGCACTCATAATGTAGGTAAAGACGATTTCCCGCATACCAAAGCGGCATTCGAAACAAGAAAATTGTTATTTAATAAATAATAAATAAATCAATATTATAGGACAATTTATACATATCGATCTAGCCTAGTCCCACAGTCAGCTCAGTAGGGATTGGGTTATTCATGTAAATTGGGACATCAGTAAGCTTGCAGATAGTATTACGATTTAGGGATGAAACATGTAGATAATTTTAAAACTGGGCAACATTATCTTGGTCTCCTTAAACTCTTACTCCCTTATATTCATAAAACTTTACGGACCTGATTTAGTTAAATTATGTTTTATCCCTTTCTTACAAATACATAAGTTAAAATGAAAGATGAAGACAAACGGTTATTAGTTAATTGAGGTTTGAAGCGCGTTTATGAATAGGGGGGTTACACATTGTGAGTCTCTATGGATTTTTCTAGATTTCGTTCACACTAGCGATTGGAACAAAATGAAACCAATTTCATAAAATTGTATTAGTTCGAATTGACCTCTAGGATTCTATCGCGTTTAGCATATTAAAATCTATGTTGTATGTACATTTTGAAACTCATTCAATTATGTACCTTATTGCTTGGCTATAAAGTTAATATTTGAGTTAGGTTTGAAATGCACTTACGGCGGATATTCTAGATAAAGTAGGTACTCTAGGGAGATGTAAAGTCTGGACGGGTTTAAATATTTATTGAAGTAAAATCAAAGTCTGCAGTCTGAGGAATAACATTTCTATGATATTGGCCAGGTAAGAGAATTGATGTAGTAGTTAAATTTTGATGTATGTACCTAAGTACTTACTACTTAAATACCTACTTTGAAACTGTAATGTACAAATGTGAAGGTTCCCCCTTTTCCATGCTCTTGTCTTGAGTTACTTGATTATATTTATACATCAAATACGAAATAATTACTTGCTTATCTACAACTTGATTAGGTAGGTATCAGTCTGTAACATTCAAATGGCAAAATTAATAAACTGAGTTAAAATGTATTATCGTTATATGTATACACATTATAAAAAGGTGACATTGTTTGATAAGTTAGATATTTTATTATTATAATGTTGCTTTGATTAAGCTAGATATTTTCCCAAATTGTATCTGATACGAATATATTCTGAAACAATAAATAAAAATAGGTATATTATCAGCGATTTGAATTACCTTTTGTTATAAATTTCAACGAATCAGTTCTGTAATAATTTATATTTTTACGTACGACGGACTGTTTTTCTTGATGTAATATCCCGATAACACTCTCAAATATTTGTTTTAATTTCTTTTACACAAACAATTCGAGACACTGTTTACGCAAGAAATAAAAGAGAGCGATAAAATACAGAAAACAAATATTTGATTGCTGCTGTAATGGAATAACGAATAGCATTATTACGGTAAAATATAATTAAGTAAAAATGTTTTCTCATGAAGGCCAATTCGAATGTATTCTGATATCAAATTGATCATTTTGTTAATTCGCTTTTACTGGTTCGTTAAGCTTGCTCCACACTCACGCGAAGCTGCGATTCGCGCACGAGTGTGGAGCGGGCTTAAATGTATTGGCGCGAGCAAAATGCACGGGGGAATGATAACAAATTGACATCATTTTGATATCTGAATGAATTCCTACAAAACTTTAAAGCTACCGGAGCCTTAAATTATTTAGTAATCAGGCTTTTACTTAAGTCAAGAACGACGTAAACTCATTCACAACAATTAATTACTTTAAGTAAAACTTTTCTTTAATTGTATTTAATGTAAAGTTTAGTACCAAAACAAGTTTTAATTAATTATTCAATCGTTCTATGTAATTAATACCTTGCGTGGGCAAAGTTTAATTAAGTTTCTGTATAAATAAGTTTAACTCTGGAGCTGATAAGTTTATTAAATGAATATCTGACTGATTGTCCATATAATCAGCGTCCCGTTGTTTGGTATTGTATAAAACGTAGTTAATTTCTTTCAATTTTATTGCCCAAAAAAAAGAACTTTCATATAAATGGTAGACTATCTTTGGATTTTTTTTATTAAACAAATTCTTCTTTATTCCACTTAATTAATTATTCTCTCAATTAATAATTTATTCGAAGTTTAATACATGGACCTCGGTACTTTACCTTGAAATATATCAGCAGTGTCAGGAAATGTGCGTGGAAATAGTTGGTCCGCCCCTACCTTTTTATAAGCTTCTGTACAGTGGAGGCGGTCAATTATCTCTGCAGCTGACTGTACCAGGTGCTCGGGAAATAATTAATACGGATACAGAATTGTTAACTCATAATGTGTATTTTACACATTTTACAAACCACATTTCAAATTAATTATTTCAACGTCAGCCGTGCGGTGGTTGTTGTTTAGCTATTTAAGGTTAAAGCTTTTGGTAGTTTAGCACTTAACTTACGATATAAATGTCAGATGTACTAGTGCTATTATTTAAATCATTGTCCAGTCAAAGAGGTTAATTCCAGTACCATTTCGTACTTTGTCACAGTGACAATCAAGGTCATTAGGGACTATTGTCTCTGTGATAAGGTACGAAATAGTTTTGAAATTTATGGTAACATTCCATTTCTAACCGCAGCTGCACTACCGGTACTGAACGCGTCGCTGTCATTGTCAATTTCCATAGTAAAAATGACAGTAGTGCAGCTGTCGTTGGAAATGGAATGTTACCCTAAATTCCTTTCCGTACCTACTACCTGTCTAGAAGACTTGAGCAGACAGTATATGCCATAGTTCAGGTAGCGAAGAAATATTTTGAGGGAAAATGTTTAAGAGAGCTCCACACTAGCTCTGACACGCGTATTCGGGAAACGAGATAATCACAAGATCTAGAAACGATATAGAGATCAACTAGATTTACATTAGATATCGACTAGATGTGACTTGGATATCGAAGTCATAACTTGTCAAAATCGTTCAAGAGGGCCTCCAGAATCGCGGAAACGTCAAATTTGACATATCTATCTTACAAAGTATCTTTAAATTATCCATATCGTAACTTGTTGAGGTCTAGTAGAGATCTAATACATTTTCAGAATCGAGCCGTGATATAGTGTATGTTTTGTTTTCAAAATGAATTAAAAAGCCCTAAGGTATGATGTGAGTACATAAAGGATGACTCACAGCTTCCGGCGCATCGTTTTTAATGAAAAGCATCACGTGATCACCTATCATGTCATAGAAAAGAAAGCGCTGGAAGCTCCGGCCCGGACGCGGCCCGGTCTAACGTGAGTCATCCTTAAAGCTCACCGTTTAATAATATAAATGATGATTTTCTTTGAGTGAAGTACAGAAATATTTAATCATCGCCGGGGGTTATTCCGCCGCTATATAATATGCGCGGCGCCAGCGCGTACGCATTAAGTATGCATTCGCCGAGATTGAGCCGTCTACAGCAGCGGCAAGTGAACATTTCAAATTGATCTCAATTCTATGTTTATGCATTTTTCACTGCCTACAAAATAAACCTTACAGGAACTAATCGTTTAAGTATATGTACATAGAAAACGCCGATCGAAACTATAATAATATAAGGACATGACTTTTCGTTCGAATGACAACAACTCGATAGGTAATTATTATTTTTTATTTATCAACTATTGTGACTATTTGTCACACATTGTGTGTGTACTTAAGTATTTTACTACTATTCTTAATTTAATAAGTGCTATTCTTAATTAGGTAAGTAGGTAACTATGTAGGATAGATCACTTTATTACAGTAAAGAAAAATTACCTATTTAAATCTGAAGATGACAAATCAGCACTGGCAGTAAACATTGTAAATAAACTTTCCATTAATCTTTATTATCAAATAAATTGAATTGGATTCAGATATCAATTAAAGCAAGGCAAACAGAGTTCATATCCGTTCGTTCGCCGCCTCATCGGGCTCGGATCGCCGCAGGCTCTGATTCCACAAGATTGAATAGTCCATCTAATCCTCTTACGAGTAGCTTCTGCGGAGTAGATTAGCGCCTTGGTACAGTCGAGTTTACAAACATATTTACAAGCTATGGTTCCATAGGTACAGTCACCTGCAATAATATCTTCGAAGGCCGCAAAAATATATGCCGCGCTCTTATGGCTCTAAAACTAAGATCGACTCAGATATTCTTGCGGCCTTCGTTGTGTAACATATTATTGCAGGTGACTATACAGTAGATTTGCTTACTTATGTAAGCAGGTAACAAGGTAAGTAAGGGTAGTTTAGGGTGTCAAAAGTGACATTTTATCAACCAAAAAACGTCACTTTTGATACGGACAGATCGCTATCTTACCGCTGTGACTTCTTATAAATGAAAATGAATACCTATATTTATAAGCATTTTTCGAAACGGGCCGTTAATTAGTAATACTATGTAGGTATAAGTAATACAAGTTAGATGTGCTTCTATAGTCTGCCCGTTAAAGTTTTACAGTAATTATGATAATAAACCGACGATTATTCGAGCTGCTCATCTCAAAGCAAGTCGTTGCGAAGCTTAATTGTATTTATTTAGACTTCGTGCCCGTGAGATTTCTTGCATTTTAATAATTCTTTGCCGTAAACAGGGGCTGATAAATATTCATAAAACAGACGAGAGAACAAGAGAGATTGCTATTTGAAACGCGTGCTAGCTAGAAAAGGGAGTAGCGATAAGTTTTAAGTAAGAATTCGAGTCTATTGAGTCGAAATTTGAAGAAATCGACTCAGTTTTACGCGATTCGGAGCTTAAAAAACATTTGAGTCTTTTAAGTTCAGAGCCGCGTCCTTTACTGAGTCTCGAGCTTTCGGATAAAGACTTTGTCAAAATGTTTGTAGGTTGATATCTAAATGAACACTGGAAACAAGACGTTATTGAATGATGATTACCGTAATTATACCCATGTATTTCTTGTAGAGACAATGCGTTTGAGAAAACTTTGTAGATAATTTTAGAGTTCTCGTTAAGAACGTCGAGAACTCAAGTCTTTACAAAATACTCAGGTCTCGAAAAGAACTCAAGTTGTATGTTCTTACAGTCTTGTAGTCTTTATTATTTCCTTTTCTTTCATCTCTTCTATCTTTTTATCATGCAGACGAGAGGAAGGGGTCATGACCCGGCGTTGTCGGGTTATTGAGGCCCGTAAATGAAGCAAGCCTGGTAAAGGTTGCTCAGACGTCGGCAGTTACACTCTCGAGCGATGAAAATAATTGAACTTCTGTGACATTACTACTACTACATTAATTTAATAAATCCTTAATTACAATAAAGACAAATTATGAACTACCACTTAATGAAATGAAATTGAAATGAAATTATTTATTTGTATAAAAATGAGTATACATAAATGATCTTATTCTATAGACAGTGTCTCCATTTTCGGCCTATTACAGACATACAAACTGAATAACCTTACAACTATATTACAACTATATTTACAGGACTTACCTATATCTATATTCACATTATTGCGTCGTTCCGAGTGCAAAGTAATACCACTACTTATCACTTAATTTCAGTCAGTGAATTCATGTAACATTTTTTTTTGTTTCAGAGAGTAAATAAACGCCATATTTTATGAAACCATGAGGCAGACACTTTTGCACATTGCTTAGTGATAGTTGGCGCAGAGATAGACTCAATATTTAAAACAAATTTACTGCTTTGCTAATCTGCGAAAATAAGATATAATAAATAAATAAATAATCTGCGAAAATAAATAAGTAAGAAAGGCGGCGTGTTGTGAAGCTCATAACTAATCGCTAAAATAATCCCTTAATGGAAAGAGGGTATCCCAATATGGGACTAGTAAGAAACTCGGCGGGAGACATCTTTTCATCTTACAATGTAAATATCAATTCCCACTTACGCTCCAGACGGCATCTCTTGTCTATCTGGGAGACTATTTACTTCGACAGAATGACAGGTAGGTAATCGGTATCGAGCCCGAAATGTGGCTATTTTATTGGCACATTGTACAAATAAAAATGCTTCTTTTTTATTCGTCAGAAAAAAGAAACATACAATTTGTTACGGGTTACAAATCTTTATTTAGAAAAAAATCTCTCCATTAATAATATGTATGTACTTATCTTTCCGTGCCTACTTACCACCTACTTATTTATGTATGTTACGACCTCATAATGATATACATTTACTGCATCGTTCCCTCTATATTAGGTGAAGTATCTGGAGTAAACACACTCAGGCCGTGTGCGTGATGAGTTAATAAGTCACGGGTAACTTGGAGCGTTAACGTTGTTTGTTATAACCTGCAGTTGACATAACTGGGCCAAATACGAGTAATAATTAAGTCCTTCTATTATCCATTTAATTCAACAAGCATTTGATTTTAATAATAATTAATATGGAGAATGGTGTTCTACAGGCTCAGTTTATGTAGATAGCGATTTTAACTCAACGGTGAACCCTTTTCAAGTTATATTACCAGTTTCAACGACGCCTCAAGCCAGATAGGTAGTCTAGAGATATTCCAGAATTATGAAAGTTGGGGGCTTACAGAGATTTTAACTTTATTAAATGATCATATTTAGACATCACCATGCAAAACTGCCGTACTAACTACACAGTACACTTAACAGCCACAGCAGTCATTGGAAAACTCATTATGGAGGTGGACTCTTATTTATACATTTTTTACGGTTTTCAACTAACTAGTTTTGATCCGACCTGAACGATCGTGTTGGTGATTGGCGCGCATCTCAAGCACGAATTTCACTTAATTTCGCATGCACCAATCAGCGTGAGCGATCTTCAAGGTCTAATTCTGAGGCCAAATTCTGATTCATCACCATCATCATCATTTCAGCCTTTATACGTCCCACTGCTTAGCACAGGCCTCCTCTCATGCGCGAGAGGGCTTGGGCTATAGTCCCCACGCTAGCCCAATGCGGATTGGGGACTTCACATACACCTTTGAATTTTTTCGCAGATGTATGCAGGTTTCCTCACGATGTTTTTCCTTCACCGAAAAGCTAGTGGTAAATATCAAATGATATTTCGTAAATAAGTTCCATCATCAGTCCATCAGTTCCATCAGTCATATCCACTCGGCCACCACTGCTTCATATCCACTCGGCCACCGCTGCTTGTAAATTCTGATTGTAGGTAGGTAACTATATCTAATGGTAAAATCTGAATTGGCTCCCTGTAATATAATTGCTCGGTGCGAGGGTGATATTGCGAAGGTGTATTACAGACTGAATCTTTATAAATAATTTATTTAGGCCCCACGGGATAACATACAAGCTAAATGAAACTAAATTGCTACAAATAAGTGGGTTGTCAAATCTAGACACGCGGCAGCGTGTCAAGCCAAGTTCAAGCAAAGGAACTGGCTAGCCAGCGCCGAGTGTAATATTACACGAACCACTTGGTGCCACTTTTGACCCTTCTATAACTCAAAACATCTTTGACGTAAACACATAAAACTACGTGTGTTTAATTATATCCATAAGGATATCTAGAAGCCCAAATTTCATGAAGCTAGCTCAAACGGTTATAAAGGTATGAAGGTCAAAAAGTCGTAAATTTTAAGACTGACTTATGACTTATAGTACCTAAACCTAACCTACTTCCAGATGACCTAGAAGGATGAAATTTGGAATCCAGCTTGGTTATTGTGTGTAACCGTAGGAAAAAATCTAAAAATAAAATAAAGTTAAAAAATAGGGGGGGTCCCCATACAAAAAAACCACTTTTTATTGGGACTGACATATAAGTACCTAAACCTAACCTACTTCCAGATGACCTAGAAGGATGAAATTTGGAATCCAGCTCGGTTATTGTGTGTAACCATAGGAAAAAATCTAAAAATAAAATAAAGTTTAAAAATAGGGGGGGTCCCCATACAAAAAAACATTTTTTAATACAGTTGCTCAAAAAGTGCTACTTTACGTAGCTGTTTAGCGTGCGGAAAGTTGGTTATCTCGAACTAGTGCTTTTTACTTTTCCAATTTTTTTAAATTTATACTTGTTCCAATTCACGACTACTTATTGATGAGTGTTAATATTAGTTTCCTTTAAACGTCGTAATCAGCATAAAAACCTACCGTTAATGTAAGAATACGAAAAATATTACATATTTCATATTTAATTACTTACCTCTTCATCATTATAACACGTTTATTTTTTAATATTCAATATTGAAAATTCCGTTCTTAATAAGTTGACTGAATGGAACGGAATAGCTGCCAAACGCCCATAGATATAATATACTTAAAGACGACGTCTAACCGAGCTGTCACTGTTACCACTTTTGTTTAGTGTACGATTAACAATGTTTTTCTTATTTTTTCGCAACTGTATTAAAAAACGTCGTTCGATACACGTGCGGAAATGTCATTCTTCACTCGTCCCGAGTCTTGCCACTCGCCTGCGGCTCGTGGCAAGATATCTCGGTACTCGTGAAGTAATGACATACCTTCCGCACTAGCATCGAAATGTACTATTTTATTGGGACTGACATATAAGTACCTAAACCTAACCTACTTCCAGATGACCTAGAAGGATGAAATTTGAAATCCAGCTCGGTTATTGTGTGTAAACGTAGGAAAAAATCTAAAAATAAAAAAAAGTTAAAAAATAGGGGGGGTCCCCATACAAAAAAATATTTTTTTATTGTAGCGTTGGAACCGTTACAAGCAGATATTTGAAACTACCCCAATATATGTATTATTATATTTGCTATATTAAAATAAAGTTTAGTTAGTCAAAAAATAAGTGGTGTCCCCATACAAAAAACTTGTAATACGCTCTAAACAACCGGCCAACGGTGTGTCGTCGGCGGCGCGCGGCACCACATAATTATACAAAGAACAGAAGTAAAAACCATACAGCGGAAACACAAGAAAAAACATTAAATCTCAATACCTGCCTAGTTTTCTTTACAAAAAGTATTGATATCCCACCAAAAACATAAATGTACAAAAGGAGAGCCAAGTTCAATACAAAAATTATGCTTGGCTGTGGGGCTCGCCGCAAAAAGAATGGAGATCTAAATGAGTGCCACTGCCAAGTTCTATGCAAAATCCAAATATGTATTTATAGGAACAAAATAACATTATAAACAAGTATTAAACTCTATTTCTTTGCTTTATTGGATACCTATAACAATTGCTGTTATTTAAAAAAATGTGTGATCTTAAAGTAGGTTAGATTTGGCTTGGCCAGGTTTTATCAGAATTACAATATATATAAAATGATTGATATAATGAAAACTGGCCAAGTCAAATCTAACCTACTTTAAGATCTCACATTTTTTTAAATAACAGCAATTGTTATAGGTATCCAATAAAGCAAAGAAATAGAGTTTAATACTTGTTTATAATGTTATTTTGTTCCTATAAATACATATTTGGATTTTGCATAGAACTTGGCAGTGGCACTCATTTAGATCTCCATTCTTTTTGCGGCGAGCCCCACAGCCAAGCATAATTTTTGTATTGAACTTGGCTCTCCTTTTTTACATTTATGTTTTTGGTGGTTCAATTACTCCGATCCTTTGAGACCTAAACGTAAATGAAAATAACCCACACAAATATATTGAGCTTTAAGAGCCACTTTTCTATACAAACATAATCCCCATTTTCGTCCTTAGATATTGACATTATAGTCAATATTTGTACACAATTTATTGCATACTATATTAACCATAGCAAAACCATAGCTATGCTCCTTCGTTTGACTGTTTCGTCGATTTTTTGATTATGTTAAGAATTACGAGCGAGAAACCAATTAACGAGCAAGAAACCAATTACCTAAGCACATAACTAATTTTTTTAAACTTAAATATTAAGCATATAATAATTTATATATCAAAGGTACTTTATTTGGTAATATGTATACTTGTTTAGATTACAATAGATTAAACATACAAATTATATCAAATAAAATCATACGAAAGGGGCATGGCACAGCAGTGGTTAATATCATCGTATTTCGAAAATATTACTAATTTGAAATATTCAAAATTAAATTAGAAATACGTTATTGACGCCTACCATGATTGTACTTAATTTTATATCTTTGATTTAGAGTGTAGTATATGTACACATGGAATGTGACCTACCTCGATAATGAAACTCGTCCCGTTGGGACACTGACCAATGGAAACTTTAATCATGTAACTTTTTCTCTTTTTCTTTTATATTTACTTACTAGGTGTAGGTTTGGTAGAAAGTTTTGTTATTTCAAATTATTATTTGTTTAACCCGTCGTATTTACATTATGATGTAGTCAAGATATTTAAGTGACAATAGTATCAGTGACATTATACCGGGTGTGGCCTGGAACACGAGCAAATAATTAAAACATAGATTGTACTCCTCAAACGGTGACACTTTTGTTCAACAACTTTTAAAAATTATGAAGTAGGTATTTAGACTCCCTATTTTTCATACAAAATAAATATTATCTTCAATGGACGTCATCGCCACGCCATATCATTGTGATTGACCTTGCTTGTCACGCCTTAAACATAACAAAATTCGCAATACATTGCGTCTTAGAATAAACTTTAAAGTGTATTAAAAATCAAACCACAAGTTATTTTTAAAAGTCGCTGAACAAATGTTGGTCAGTATGAGGAGTACAGCCTACAGTTTAATTTTTTGCTCATATGACAGGCCACACCCGGTATAGGTCCCTAGTCCCTATAGCCACTTTCATATTGATTGTCACTGTGACAAGGTGCAAAATGGTACGGAACTTAAATTATTTTACTGTACATATCTAATTTACTTGGCTGGTACACAAATAACTACATAAAAATGTAATTTATTATGTGAGTAAAAGTAACATTATAGAAATCATATTTGTTCATACGAGTATAATATTTAAATTTTTTTGATTAAGTTTATATATGTAATAAAACTACTGAAACTAATTATATCGCGTATATTGAATTCATACTACTTAATTAATAAACATAGTAAAAAATAGCATAATTAACTAACAGTTATTCAGTTATATTTCCTCAAAGGTTAACTGGAAGAGATCCCATTCAGGGATAAGTTCGCCTTTGTTGTATTTAATTGACTCTGTAACTGTGTTTCTCGTGTTTATATTTCTATGTACAATAAAGTAAATACATACATACATCCATACATTATTCGGAACTATAGGCTGAAGAGAAACGGCATGATATACCCATGAAATTTTAAAAATCCTAATAGAGAATTAAATAAAATTTAGAAGTTTTGCTTATTTTTTATTATTTTAATACAATTGTATTTGTTGTTGTTTTTCATGGGTAAAGTATCGATAGTTAACTTAATCGATATGTTCCCTAACTGTTCCCAAAATTCCTGTCTGGTTAGGACCTATACAAAAGTTAACGGTTGGGAATAAATAGTTTACTACAACTGTTTATTTTATACAATAATTTAAAATGATGGCCTGCAGGCTTATTCTGATATTAAATTAAAATGTGATACTAATATTGTTTTAATCTCATAATGCCTAATAAATATATTATGTTCAGTTACATACACTGCTTTAGGATATACACACGAGTACACACATATTATAAGCCCTCTAACTAATAATGATATGCTTTGGAGCCGCATGTTCCAACCACCATTGCGACATTTGATCACATACTCTTTTATTACAAATGTCAACTCGACTCGCACTAGCACTGAGGTCAAATTTCTTTCTTTTTAGAGATGTTCGAAATTTAAATGTCTTTATTAAATTTTCTACAAATCTGAATACGCCTCTAGATCCGGATGGATGTTAATACGTGGCCAGCCCGTGTCCGGTTAGCCGGAAGCCAGTTTACTTCCGGCCATGTATGTAATCCTGGCTGAATAAGGCTCGCTAAATAAAAATTGCCTCCCTATTGTGCTGAAAAAAAGGCTTTATTTCGGCAGGTTAAGCCGCGGTGGAACAAAAATCCCTTCTTTATTACTACCCTATCAAATGTCAGCCGTAACGGCCTTTGAAAAATTCAGTTATTTAAAATTTATTCTCGAGTAACTTTCAAATTCAATCTGGTTATTCAACGGCTTTTATGTATACGGCAGATTAAGATGAAAGAACTACGTTCCTCTCTGGATTTTAACATTATAGAAAATTTAAGAGCGCGGCGGGCTCATTCTTTCTTCCGTGAACATTTATGACGAAATAATAATGTAAATACTACACACGTATACGTGTGTATACGTTGGTTACTGTGGGACTTAGTCAATCTGTGTAAGAATGTCCCATAATATTTATTATTTATTTTATTTATTTATTTAAATACCTACATATTTTAAATGAACCTGAATTTCGACCACAGTTGTTGGTTGTGAATTGTTGGTTGTTACCTGACTTTATGGTACTTCTCGGCTTTTAAGTACTTAGTGCGCCCGTTGTGGCTGGATTAAGAGCGAGTGGGTTTATGCGATGCACCGGCTGCGCGCAGGGTTGACACACTTTAACATTTTACTGACGTAGGTATTAAGAGTTGTATCCTGTTAGAAAAAGGCATTTTTAAAGGCAAAAGGCTAGTAAAAACGACTACTAAGAACACCAGTTAAAATTTACTAAGGCAAGTAAGTAGTACCGATATTTTATTTTATTTTAATAACTGCATTAAAAAAATTAAAGACAGGATGTTTGTAGACAAGAATATATTTTAGGGATATTCATTGCAGTTATGTTTGTTTCTTTTATACGTAATGTGTTGTACCTGCAGAAAATGTGATATGGCTTCAGGTATCCAAAGCTTGCGCCACTGGTATTCGCGATTATTGCTAAATTGTTTTTCAGTGTATGATTTAAAATTTTGAAAGGCGTATTGCATCAGGCTGTGTGCCCAATTTTCCTCTTTTGAGATAAAAAGTTTTTATAGCTATCACAACGAAATAACAAAAAAAAACATTACCTATTTAAAAAATACATTTTAAACATAGTATTTGGCAGCCCTGACTGCACTTACAGTTGGTTAAGTGCCGTCAAGTGCCGAGTTCCACACGTGCTTTCCATTTGTTCCAAGGAACTAAATTCTTCACGAATTCAGACCTAACTTAATTCGGTGAGTTACGAGTTCCAAGAAACGAATATATTAAACCTCTAGGATGGGCTCAGGTGGATTTACGAACGTTTCGATTCAATTGTCGTATGAAGGCATTTAAAAAATATTGAATTTATTACAAAATTTCTGTACCAACGATGTTCATAAATGGTTATATAAACTATACCGTTAGATAAAAAATCTAATCTAAAAATTCTGTGTATACATATACCAGCACTCTGCAGGCGTATTAATAGGGATGGCATTAACCGCCTGATAAAATAACGGTCACTTTTTTAAACCACGTGATTGAAAGAGATGAATTATCACCCTGTCACGTACACAAATATGACCTCCATATCCATAATGGCTCTACGAGTAAGTACGTCTGCTAATATCGTCCCTATGTGTACAGATCAGAATCGGGTAGTAGCTAGTTTGTACTCTCATTACTTTATGACATTTTCTTTAAAAGATAAGAAAGAGATTTTTTACCAATTTAAAATATCAAGACAGTTAAAGTGGACATAACAAAAAGGTTTTATGATTAGCGTTGTCATGGACCTTAAAATACAATACACAATGGCACCCAAGTCTAATCAAGATTGAGCGTCGCGTGCGCCCGGACGTTCTACCTGCTGTTATCCCACCTTTATTTTATAAAATATACTTAACTTACCTAAGCTATACTTACACAAAGCTTTGTAACTATTACTGTACCTACTGTTCTTTGTACGTATAATGCGCCTTTCCTTAAAAGAACCGGTGAATTGTGAACCTTGATTACCATACCCTGGTTTGACGGTTGCAATTTGGTTTGACGTTTAAAAAGTGCGAGGACAAGTGGAATTTAATACTTACAAGTTGATGTCGATAAAATTATAACGTAAGGAATATTAAAATATTATAATCGCTTTCAAAATAAACCGGCCAAGTGCGAGTCGGACTCGCGTTCCAAGGGTTCCGTACATTACTAAATTTTTAACAATATATTTTTTTACATATGTGAAACGCGAGTGAATTGCCTTTAAAAAGCCGTAGGGGTCGGATCAAAAACTAAGTAATTGGTCCGACTCACGCTGGACTACATATTTCTAATGGGTTTTCCTGTCATCTATTGGTAAAGACCTATTTTATGTATTTTTTTTTAAATTATAGTCCCAGTAGTTTCGGAGATAAAGGGGGGGGGGGGGATGGTCATTTTTTGCCTATTTTCTTGAATTACTTCTAGACTGTTTATTCTAAAATTTGATATGTAACACGATATAGTTTGAAAAACTTTTTTTTTTTGTTTTTCTCATTTACCCCCCAAAAGTGGCCCCCATGTTTAAAATTCATTTGTTTACGTTACATGTCCGTCTTTGGGTCACAAACTTACATAAATGTGTACCAAATTTCAACTTAATTGGTCCAGTAGTTTCGGAGAAAATAGGCTGTGACAGACGGACAGACAGACAGACAGACGCACGAGTGATCCTATAAGGGTTCCGTTTTTTTCCTTTTGAGTTACGGAACCCTAAAAATTAAGAGAAATGATACCTATTCACTAAATTAGTTCTGAGTTTTATACGCAACTGAGTCCTGTTTTAGTCAGTAAACAGTAAATTCGTGAAAGTTTAAATTAGTGCTATACCTAATGTGTTAGGTTTTGTGAACTTATGGGGAACCTAGGCTAACTTACCCATAAAGGGCGAGATTAGAGTTTCAAGTCTATTGTGAATGCAGCCAGCGAAGAATTAAATAAAGCACGGAGTAGACGATCCTCGGAATAAATTGCTGTTTGACCTGCTTACCGGTACGGAGAGGAGTGTTGCGCTTACTTGGAGTCATGTGACTATACGAACCATTGAAATGTGACTACGAAAAGTATGAAAGATATTTAGATATTATCTGATCTTGATCCGAAAGTCAAGTTTAAACTTTGAGGTGACGTTCGGATTGGCAGCAGCTGCATTACTGTTCCGACGTTACTACTGCAGGATTGACGCGGGCACTGTTACATCACCGTCAAGGCCGCAACAGCAGTGTCGCAACAGTAATACAGTTGCAGTCAGTAAGACAGCGCAGTCTCTAAAAATATTGTAGAATGCATATTGTTTGCTTAGAGAGTCTTAACTATATTAGTTCTTAACTATAAACATTATATTAGTTCTAATTCTTAACTAAATAAACATTATAAATTAATTCTATATTTTGAAATCTAGAGCGCAATTTACACTGGTTTCTAACTTTCAGCCCCAACCGTGCGCTGAACAGTTGGAATATCCCCTTGTTTATCTGCAGGCCCTACAGCGAGCCACTTTGTTACTGATTATCTACAAAAACCCTACCTGGAGGGAAATAAATTAACCGCCATTTACGAGCGACGCAAATTGATGATGTCATTTCGCTGGTATGATTCTTCGTATTTTATAAACCGCTGAATATTGGCTTCTTCATTATAATTTTTATAAAGTTTTGGAAAATTATCATATTTTGCGGAAAAAATGTATACTTTTTGGAAAGTCTAACAATTGAACCGATTATTACATTTGATTCGATTAGCCAGCCAGTACAACTAGTAACAACTAAATATAAGGCACCTTACCTATCAGAGAACACAAAAAAACATAATTATATTTTACTCTACAAAAAGCTATTCTGAAAATAAAGGCTGCCTTTAAAACTGACAAGTCTAATTTAAACAAGATTTAAATTTGCGGCTTAACGCGTAATACAATATTAGCAGTAACTTGAAATTAATAATTGAATCTAAAGTAAGTAGGTCGAAAACGTAACCCGGTGGCTGATTTTAATTTAGCAATGTTGAATGGTTTTCATCTTATTTGATACGACTTTGGCTGCTAACACCAAGTGTTTTCAAATTTCGATATCACATGTCGGATACGACCACAAAAAAATAAAATTCCAGGATATCGAATCAGACAATGTGAAAACGTTCCTTGCGGCTCACGGTAATTGGTGCTGACGAATTAAAATCAGAAGTTCCAATACTTATATTATAAAAGGCAGTTTGCTCCCAGTGTTAACTGCGTGTAAAATGTAATACGACATGCATGACTCAAGGTATTTTGTATTATTAATGATATTAGAAGGCAAACCAGCAGATGAATCGCAACACACGCAACACCAAGAGAGATTGTAACTACGTAGCTGGCCTAGTACGATCTTTTTTGAAGGTTTGGAGCATCAGACCACAAAACCCTGTTTTTCCTGAATAAAAAATTTGTTGAAGGCTGCCAACCATCTAAGTGGTTAAACAATTGCTAAGTCAGAACCGGCCTCCCGGCCCGGCCCGGCTCGGCTCGGCTCAGCGATGAGAGGAAACAGGCCTTAATCCGATATCTGTCGGTTGGAGCTCATCGAACCAATACGCTTCAGAAAGCCAATTTGAATTTGCAATGTTTTGCACATTGGACTCCTCGAAAAATGTATCAATATTACTTGGTGTAATATAAGGTGTTCGTGGCTGTGAAGCCCTATACGAGAGAGGATCCCTCGGCTGCTGAGTGTGAGGCCGAGGGATCCTCTCTCGTATAGGGCTTTACAGCCACGAACGCAAGTGTCGTAACCAGGATGCTGCTTAAAACATCTGACACAAATGATAACTCTGACAATGATGGATCTGCGAGTGTATTCTAGTGTAGATGTAAGGTGTATTTAATTGTTTAGTTTGATAATTATTTACCTACTTATTAACATTTGATAATTACTAAATAGGTAATGTTCTATCAGAGTTATATCTTAGCTGTAAAAAAACGCTCAAAGTATTTTTAGTAACGGTTGTAGCGATGATGTGCGAAACATAAGAGAATTAATCTAAAAGAGATTTTAATTAATAACATAAATAAGCTGTCTCCACAAGCCCGCTACAATGTAAACACATCAAGTACCTAAGCTTTTTTATGCCGGGCTCTTTTATTCAACGTCGTGCACACATTCACTAGCACACATGTGAGTATCTATAAACAGGGTAATTTTATTTTTTATTTTATCAAACCCGTTCAGAATATCCGCTAAAGCTTTCTAAAATGAACGCAGAGTTTTTATTTCAAAGCACAGTGAATTAGCTCATTTATAATCTGCCAATTAAAACGGGATTTACATTGCCAAATTAGTGTCAAATTAGATTCACGAAACTAGTTTCGGTATTAGTGAAAGTAATTTCGTGAAATAATTAGTGACGTGAAATTCACAAGTATCGGAGTGACCATCAGCATCGAAGCTACACATCCGCACACCGTACTAATTAGTTGCATGACATTTCACCAAAAAATCGCGCAGGGCACAAAATAGATTTGTTTTCATGAAATTAATGCTTCTATTACGAATATATTAAATCAATTTCACTCCACCAATTTCGTAATGTAAATCCCGCTTAAGAGTCGCCAGAGATACGCGCCATTCCGAATACCAAGAAATTGTATATGTTTGTATGTACAAGTTCTACTCGCTCTAAATTCTTTGTATTGCAATTTCTACCAATGAAAACTAGTACTTGTGACTTGAACTTTCATATCAAATTTAATGTTATTTCAGAATTTAGTTCTAGAATGGGAGTGTAACTTCCACTGTATGGCGGCGGTTAGATTCATCTGGCTCTTAAAAAAATAAACGAACCACATTTAAGATTGAAATTCCACCCTGTATGCATTACACACGCTGCTCCACCGCCACGGCTTATCAAACTGTATTGTGGTTTGAAGAACGTTTCCAATTTTACGATACAATAAAAGTTTGTTTGATAAAATCGCGACGTAAATCTGTTTGAGTTATGGCGCACTTACCACAAATAATTGAGCTTTTTGTTTACTTTCTAAACAAGTAGGTACTTGAATTATTTTTTAAAGGTTAGTTAGTATCGTAAAGTTTATATTGTTCGAAGAAAAGGTGGTAACATGCTCGTTAAAATAGGTATAATATTGACTTTGGTATGACATTTGACTTCAGGTAAATACTCATTATACTTCTTATAATGTTGTACATACATGGTCCCTAATTTTACGTCACAATACATTCATGTTTGTTACTAACACCATTATAGAAACATTTATGATGTTTATGATCATTAAGTATTTGACGTCAACAAATAAATACCTTTAGTGGGTAAATATGTTTAAACAGGCAACTTAAGGTCGATTATAATGCAAAGGGGCCCACTGATTAACAGTCAGCCGGTCGGTATCTGACTGTCAGTTGTTCGGAACTGTCAAAATTTTGTTCTAATGACAGGCCGATGCCGTCCGGCGGACTGTTAATCAGTGAGCCCCTTAACAAATGGTTTAAACTGGTTTTGACCCGACCTTGACCATCGTCTTGCTGGTTGGCGCGCATCTCACGCACACTGACGTTGCAGTTGACATGCCGTTCCTATAAAAATTGCAGTCCGTCTGTATCGTTGTAAATTAATATTATTGTATGTTTTTGTTATGTTTTGATGACGTTATGTTAGTTTAAATTTTTAATTATGCGTGTAGTTTAAGAATATTGTACGCCTTAAAGGCAGGTTATAATGGACATAAATATTTTAGAACATCTGTATTACCTACATATAACTCACAATAAAGAAATTGAAATTGAAATCGGCCCTAAGCGTGAGCGATCTAGAAAGTCGTACCAAAATAAGATAGACACTGTAACAATTTGGCAAATCTGCATCGAGTTCCTAGTCTTTGCTGTTGTTTTACTTTTCCTTGGTTTACTCGTGAACGGCGGGAATTTACTTACATTTCATAAATATTGAAATATCATGTCTAGCCAGTTTTATTTGCCGTGTATAAGATAATTATGTAAATAACATAATTTATAATTTTCATCTGTTATTGGCGGAAAGCCAAAGTAAATTGTCGCTGACATGTTACATTCCAATGGATAAGTTTTACGTGATATATCTATAGGAAAAGTAGGTATTAAATTATAAAATATTAGTACGATAACATAGTGGTTACGTTCGGTTCGTTCGTAGCAAATGCTACGTGGCGTTGTAGCACAAGCTACAGTGTTTCGTAGCAGGCGCACAGGTGCGTTGGGATACGGACTTACAACTCAATGTCATTTTGTATGTACCTACTAGATCACGGTTGTATGTATTTGTGTCTTCTATCAAATAAATCAAAAAATCAAGTGCTATTGCATGTCTTTTTAACTATTGTGAATACTTTACCATGAGAAAAATTAAAAACTTAATTTTTATATTTGACAAAAAGTCACTCCGTCACTTTTTTAGGTACAAAGAACAAGACAATGAAAAGAATTTTGACTCAGTTTGTTGCTTAAAAAATCTATTTGTTAATATCGTATTTCAAATAAGTTTGATCCATCTCGCAATTGCTTGTCAAAATGCAAAAAGATCCCTCTTTGCACTCTTATAAAAAGCCTGCAAGACTAAAGCGGCCTTTGTCAGAGTTCTAAATGATCCCTCTTGGATTGACAGCGAGAATCAAACGGGATTGAATTACTTCCCCAACAAAATCCATTAATTGCGACACTTAATTCCGATAGCCATTTATCTTCGCTTTGTTTCGCTAAAATCCTGGCTAATGAGAGGAAATAATAAAGCGGCGTTCAGTACAACAAAATTTTCATCTTCACCACTTAGACGATTGACGGTCCTGTGTGCGTTTGTTCAGAAACTTCTTGCCTCGCACTACTATAAAGCCGACCACTGATAACAGGCCGCCGGACGATATCGGCCTGTCAGAACAAAAATTTGACAGTTCCGAACAACTGACCGGCCGATTACGTCCGACGGACTGTTAGTCAGTGGTCGGCTTAAAGTGTGGAACGAACACTTTAAGCCGACCACTAACTGATGTCTGCGATATTTATGGACCTATACGTCCTTCAAAGTCTTCAAACCATCAAGATAAGAGCGTAACTGAACCGGAATATAAGATGGGAGCATCTTAAATTCTGGCAACGCCCTTACGACTGTGTTGCGGGTGTCCATGAGCGACGGTAATCGGTCATTCATATCTCGTTTGCCTCTTATATCATAATAGAAAAACAAGTCTGCCAACGTTATCTAAACGTCATCGAGACGAAGATTATCTGTCGTCTAGTCTGAATCATAAACTGATCAAATATTAGCAGCGAGCGGCGAGACGTACTTTATTAGGTACCTACTGCAAATATGGACGGCCATTTAAGGGTACAGCCAGACAAGCGTAATTTTTTGAGTTGTGAGTCGCTTGACGCCGATTACTTAAATTCTGCTGCATTCAATTTCATACAAAATACGAAAATGTTGAGAATGTTCTGCAACCTGAACATTGCTGGGCAACACTGTATAGATATTATCAAACGATGCGACGGTACATTTTTGCGGAATCTGTTCGTTAGTGTATCTACGGGCCCAATTAACTACCCGTAGCCAGCGGCCGCAAAACATGCCGTTTCCAACCAACTATACGAGTATCAACACACAGGTCACATATCAGATGGAGCATACATGAGTAGGAAGTAGAGAGAGGGCAATAGAGAATACTCTATAGGCGAGTATTGTACCTGGGGACCGAAGTCTAATGAGAGTTGGTTAGGAGCTGCATAGATTGCAAGTGATATTAGGAACTCCGTAAGCGCGATGTAAGGAATGTATGGCGCTTCATAGAAGGTTGCAATCTTTGCGTAAAAATAGATCTACTAACCACATCTGTGAGATATTTTGGCACGAATTTGACAGTGACAGAGGGGACCAGAGGAGACGCCACACATGTAAGGCAGCTTGCGGCCACCATTACACTTAATAGTTATGGTCTTACCACTCAAGATAGACAGTTGATGCATACGTAATGATCGAGTTTTCTTTGAAGGCAGCTTCGTTTGAAAAAAATGTCATTACTTAGTTAAATGATCTCAATAGTCAAGAGGGCATAAGGCATATTGCTTATTTCTTTCACCTCCTTTTGTGATCACTTAATACACAATAATATCATTAAACATTCTAGTGGTAATGGAATATGAGCTGAGCGGTGCTGCTCATCTGCAAACCTTTCTATTTAATATGATCTCAGTTGGTAATGCGTAGTCTGTATGAGATGGTCTATAGTATTCCTAACAATATTGGATTTGTAGCAGAGACGGACGCAAAAAACAAATGACTGGAGCTTCGATCACAGTTCCACAGATCCGATAGGTTTTAGAATTCTTTTTGTTTTACAGAATTTAATTACACTTTCCTCCCCCTTCACCGGATGTTAAGGTGTGAGTGAATGCATCCTTATGTTCTCAACGTGCTATTTTCATTAAGCGATTTGACTTCTTTTTAATGTAGGTAAACTGCTAAGAACTAGAATTCGTTTTTTTTAACTTCAGCTTCTGATCAGTTCATGTTACAAAATCACTCCTCAAATAGGACAATCCTTGTACAAATTTACTAGAAACGTGCATATGCACATTTATCCACGTGATAAAATAACTGTTACTTTTTAACTCCGCGGGATAGAAAGTGACGGACACCGTTTTATCACGCTGTCGCGTAGGTAGACAAAAACGACCATCATATCCGTACAGAATATTCTATCCCCCTACTATTTGACACAGTAGTGCTTATTTGTCGAAAACTTTCGTATATATACGGGCGAGAAGTGAGTGCAACACAAAAGAACACAGATTCTCACGACAGCGACGGGAAAAGGGGTAAGCCGTAAGCTTATTAAAGGCGGATTGTGGATAGAATTAACGACTCCGAGCTGATTTAAGAGGATTGAAACAAAGCGACTTGATAAATGACGACCGGTCTGGCCTAGTGGGTAGTGACCCTGCCTGCGAAGCCGATGGTCCTGGGTTCGAATCCCAGTAAGGGCATTTATTTGTATGATGATACAGATATTTGTTCCTGAGTCATGGGTGTTTTCTATGTATTTAAGTATTTGTGTATTATATATATCGTTGTCTGAGTACCCACAACACAAGCCTTCTTGAGCTTACTGTTGGACTTAGTCAATCTGTGTAAGAATGTCCTGTAATATTTATTTATTATTATTTATTATTTATTATAAATGGGAGCGAATGAGAGAAATAGTGGGTTGGCATTGTGCCGCAAAATGTTGATTTATAAAACCGTTTTCGTTCTTTAATATTATTCGCTTAAAAAGGTATTTCCTCATATCTTACCATAATATTAACAAAAAATACTGTAAAGTAGTATTATTATATTATATATTATTGTTCAGAGCCCACTAAGTAATAAGTAATGTATAAAGTGATTGTGTGTAACGATTATAAGGATATGAGTCAAGGTTTATGACACCTACGCTAAAATAGTTATATAAGTAGTACATAAGTACCTAAGTCTCATTTACACGAATACGAGTACGTGTACAAGCAACATCATTTGGATGTCAATAAATAATGTACCTACGTTCGAATTGGCCTCCTTTTCTAATAAGATTTATTTTGCGAAATATCGCAAATGAGATAACAGTTTACTAACTAAATATTTCAAATCACTGTCCAAACATTGAATAAAGCCACAAATCTACGAAATTCATAATAAACTATATGAAAATGTTATTGCGATTTCCACAATAATAGGGCTATCATTCAGACGTGAATGGTATTTTATTCCATTCACTTCGTTCGTTCAATGATGATGGGGCATTGTGTTTCGGACGTTAATTGACCCCCCCACCCCCTCCCCTGCTGCACAGATATGTGTATGAATAGATGGCATGGGTAATCGGATCAGGTATAAGGCATAAATCAGGGAAAGATCAGGAAAAGGGACTTTATGAAATCATAGGAAAATGTATTGTATATGTAAATCTGCATATACAATAAATCGCTGATTGGGCTGCCGCGTTGGGTGCATCAACTGTAGATGAGAAAGTAGCCAATTTTAACTCCTCTCTCCTAAAGTTATTTGATGCACACGCGCCGGTTCGCGCAGTGAGACTGAAGCGACCGCCTGCTCCTTGGATCACTAGAGATGTTCGGATGGCGATGGGTAAACGGGATAAAGCGTTTCGTAAATACAAGAAGAATCGGAGTGAGGGTAACTGGGGTCTTTTTAAAGCTGCTAGAAACCGCTGTAACCAAATGGTAAGGGCAGCAAAGCGTCGGCATATCCACGAAAATGTCTTGAACTCATCCCTTGCTGACACATGGAAATTTTTGAGATCGCTTGGCATTGGTAAAGGTAAACCTGATATAGATTCTTCTTCTTTTACATTAAACCAGTTAAATTCGCATTTTTCTAAAGCATCAACTCTCAATCCATTAACCAAATTCAAAACTTTATCTCTCATTGCCTCTTTTACTTCTCCAGATATCGTTCCTTTTACTTTTTCTCCTGTCGCCATTGAAGAAATCCGCAAAATTATAGTATCAATTAAATCTAAGGCCGTTGGCCATGACAAAGTCAGTCGTCTTATGATTATTCACATTCTGGACAGCGTCTTGCCAGTTATTACTCACATAGTCAATACTTCTCTACTCACTGGCGTTTTCCCATCATGCTGGCGTAAGGCGTTTGTCATCCCACTCCCCAAAATTAATAACCCAAGCTCACTTAGCCACTTTCGTCCCATATCTATTCTCCCGTTTCTGTCCAAAATACTAGAGGCCGCGGCCCACAAACAGATCTCACACTTTGTTCATAGCAACAGTCTCCTTTCACCGCTGCAGTCTGGTTTCCGGTCTGGACACAGCACCACCACCGCTCTACTTAAAGTTACAGAGGACATAAGACTCGGTATGGAATCTTCCAAAGTTACGGTGTTAGTGCTGATAGATTTCTCCAACGCCTTTAATGCGGTAGACCATGACCTACTTTTGGCTACTCTTACTCATTTGCGGGTTTCTTCAGATGCCACAAAGTGGTTCTTTTCATATCTTTCCGATAGAGCCCAGGCAGTCCGTGCCAGCCGCTCCTTATCTGATTGGTCTGAACTGAGTACTGGAGTACCTCAAGGCGGTATTCTCTCTCCTTTTCTCTTTTCAATTTTTATTAATCTTATTACCGCCAAGATTCGATGCTCTTACCATTTGTACGCAGACGATCTTCAGCTGTACTCGCAAGTTGACGTGGAAGATATAAACACGGCTATCTCATCAATAAATGCTGACTTGGATTACATCGCCGAGTGGTCTGCTAGCTTTGGCATTTGTGTAAATCCAGCTAAATGCCAAGCCATAATTTTAGGTAGCCAGTGGCAAATGTCTAGGTTGAGTACAGTACCTGTTGCTCCGATCCTTTTTGAGGATGCTGTAATTCCGGTGAGCAGTCGGGTTAAGAATCTCGGATTAGTTTTAGATTCCAACCTTTCCTGGTCTAGTCAACTCTCGGAGACAAGTCGGAAGGTCACAGGTACACTTAGAACACTATATAAATTTAAAAACTTTCTGCCTGTAAGCACGAAAAAAATGTTAGTGCAGTCCTTAGTGTTACCAATAATTGATTACGGGGATGTGTGTACTACTAATGCCACTCAGGAATCACTCAATAAACTAGACCGTCTACTCAATAACTGTATTAGATTTATATTTGGACTTCGTAAATACGATCATGTCTCCTTTTACCGCCGGCAGCTCAACTGGCTCTCCATCCGTCGTCGTAGGTCCTTCCGGATCCTTTGTATCCTATTTTCGATCCTGTTTGAGCCTTCTGCTCCTGGATATCTCAAAAGTAAATTCGTCTTCGATACTCCTCGTCCAGGATGTGAGCTGCGTACCTCCCGCGTTCTCAAACTGACCATACCTTCTCACCGTACTGGTTTTATGACTAATTCTTTCGCCGTCCAGGCTAGTCGTCTCTGGAATTCACTCCCACTAAATATTAGACAAGCTCCAAGTAAGTTTTCCTTTAAGCGGTTGTTGCGTAAGCATTTGCTAAAACAAGAGTTCGAATAATATCCATCATTATTATATTTATAGTATGTATTGTATAAATATGTAGAAGTTCATATATATTTTATTTATTTATGTAGTTTATATGTATAGTTTGCTTTTTTTTTATTCACTGAATAAGTATATTTCTCTCTCTGCACCAATTGTAGATGTCTGTTTGGCCCTATGGTTGACTGGTAGAGAATGCCATTTGGCATTAAGTCCGCCATTTGTACATTTTTGTATATACTTTGTGCAATAAAGTTTAAATAAATAAAATAAATAAAAATAAATCAATTAATAGTGGCCGGCCGCCGAAGCCGTGGTAATGGCAGTTTGTATTGTAGGTTATAGACTTTATTACTAAGTTAATAAGGATCGTAATTGATTTTACTTTATGCACTAGAACATCAAATGCAACTTTATGCCGCTTACACTACACGCGACTGAAACACCAACGAGCATGAGATGTGAAAGTTTACTTTTTAATTCCTCCACTTTCAATTTACTCTAATATCAATTATCATACACAATCTTGTCCATAGAACCTCAAGACGGTCATAATTATATTTTTCCTACTAGATTTTACACAGTTCACTTTAAATAACTATTAGCCTGTTTGAAAATTTAAATCTCTTTTCTGGCACTAGGGAGTTCCATTCAAATTTTTGTGACCATGCGTGATCTATTGAAATTATATCTGTAGTCCGCTATGATATCCCGCTTATGAAGGTCTGATATTGCTTATAAAGGGTCTGATTTGGAATTAATTTTCAGGGCAAAGGTCGTGCTAGTGTCAGCGCGTGTTTGGGATGCGGACCCCTTATACAGCATTCGTGGGGTTCTAATACCTGTGATGTGCGAATTGTTACCGCCAGCGACCAGTCACCAGTAAAGACTGAGATATATTGTAATTATCGGCGCTAGCTGTACTGTAGTAGGTGGCCAGCTAAATGTTCATGCCAGATTCCATGTAATTATAGCATGTCGTTTTTGGTATTGTAGGTATACTATATATATATATATAGAGGGAAGACTCAGATAATAGGGATGTTTCCTGTACTTAAAATAAATTATTTCAAACCGTGCACGAAATAAAGCACCAGATAATTATTAGTAAAACATAGATAACAGCTATTTTTAAATACAATTTGTATTTAATAAATCTGATTGAAATATAAAAAGTAGATGAATTTATCTGCGCTAGCGGTACTGTAGTAGGTGGCCAGCTAAATGTTCATGCCAGATTCCATGTAAATATAGCATGTCGTTTTTGGTATTGTAGGTATACTATATATATATATAGAGGGAAGACTCAGATAATAGGGATGTTTCCTGTACTTAAAATAAATTATTTCAAACCGTGCACGAAATAAAGAAGATAATTATTAGTAAAACATGGATAACAGCTATTTTTAAATACAATTTGTATTTAATAAATCTGATTGAAATATAAAAAGTAGATGAATTTACCGTGACGTCACTATATTCGTTTTCATATAAATTCCATATTAGCAAATCGTTTTGACAGTTCTAAAAAAGAAGCTGATTTGACTAATAGGAATGTAGCCTATTATGTTAGTATGCAATGTCATGCGCCAGTCGCGAATATAATGATATGTCCCACAAGCGTTGTTTCATTTCTCAGACAAATTATTTTTAAAAGCCTATCAGTGTGCACACTAGCGCCACTGCTAAATAATCGTGAATATTTAAATTTTACGAAAAATATTTAAAAAAGGGGATGGCTACGTACTGTATTTTGTATTTAAGTATCTTTTGAATACATCAAACTAGTTTTTATGGTGCTGGATTCGTCAATCGCCTTCTAATGGATCGAAACATGTTGACCTAAATTGAGTCAGTGACCCATCCCAAATATTTTGATATGGACGGGGGTCCTACATTGATCGGAGATCACAAACAACTGAACTTCGATACAGTTATCATTCATTCTAGATCCTATTTCAACGAGATAACGTCTATCGATGGTCACTGTAGATGTTACAAATAAAAGGGGTAAATAGGGGTGGCCAATGGTGGGAAAATGGGGCGCAATTACAACAGGACATGAAACGGAGGATTGTAATGGTATATCGATAATAGTAACTTCCAGATCATTGGCACTCTTTCGATTGTCAACGCTTACCGAGCTTCCATTGTTCGAACCAGCTTAAAAAACGTGACCAAAACCCTGTAAAATTGTGTCTGTTTTTAACAACAAGTAACCGTCAAAAATAATTTTTGATACACACTTTTATTGCCGACTGTACTTTCTCAGCATGTCTATCAAGTTCTCGTTCAAATGAGCCTAAACTGTGTTTGTTTGCCTAATCAGTGTTAGCATGTTAGCATATTATTGTATTGTCATCAGAAAAATGGAAGTACGCGTTTCAGGTCAATCAGACACCCGGAAGTGGTTTAAATTTAAGTTACAAGATTTGAAGCACCATAGGTAATACAAAGAGATAGGTACTTAATACGCAGTGGAGCTAAATAAAAGTGTTTAAAAACAAATGTGATTCATTCGGTAGCAAAGTTCGTTTAGCCCTTATCGTAGAAATCCTCGCATAATTATTCTACTTTGAGTGAAAGTAAAAGTTATTTGTCTTAATTATGGTCTACGTAATATATTTAATTACCTTGCAAGTTGTTAAAACTCTTTGTATAATTACCTTCATTTATCATATAACAACTTCAAATTTCACGCAAAATTTTAATGAATTATTTTTCTAAATTAATGAAGTCGCGTTTATTATTGTAAGTAACAATATCAATGTTCGCAATGTTTCATAAGAGATACCAGTAGGTATTCCCTCAAACGCTGTCTGATAGTTCTCTATAAAAAAATACTAAAAACGACCATAAACATAACAACTAAAGTCATGTTTCATGTTAAATGTTAACATTATAAGGCCACATACAGGATATCCACTACTGTGATGCTTACATTTTTCTAATAACCTCACGTTCCATTTATAAATGTTTTGCTTCAACATGAAGCAATTACGATGCCCTAGACCAGCGGTCGGCAACAAGCGGCCCGCGGGCCGCATGCGGCCCGCGAACCTCTCACTTGCGGCGCGCGCGCCTCCCTGGCTATTTTGTATGTAATACTGACAAACGACAATGTCAGATAAAGTCATGAATATTAACAAATTGCGGCCCGCGTCTACTTTAGTAACTACTATTTGGCCCTTGGCTGCTAAAAGGTTGCCGACCGCTGCCCTAGACCGTTGCAGCTAGCTAGTGTCTGCCAGAGTAAAATGATTAGTATCTCTTTTGACGACCGGTCTGGCCTAGTGGGTAGTGACCCTGCCTGCGAAGCCGATGGTCCTGGGTTCGAATCCCAGTAAGGGCATTTATTTGTATGATGATACAGATATTTGTTCCTGAGTCATGGGTGTTTTCTATGTATTTAAGTATGTATTTGTATATTATATATATCGTTGTCTGAGTACCCACAACACAAGCCTTCTTGAGCTTACTGTGGGACTTAGTCAATCTGTGTAAGAATGTCCTAAAATATTTATTTATTATTATTTATTATTTATCTCTAGACTCCATCATATTATAAGCCAATAAAGGAACTGGTGAAAGTATCTTCGTATCTTCGACAATAATCATTAAGTAGGTACGAGTAGGTACCTATCTACTTGTAGACTTGTTGGCTCAGACTAGGGAAGAGAGAAGTTTACATCGTTGCCAGAAGTTTCTAAAAGAAAAGTCCTCACAAAATTAAATTTAGCAAAAATGAAAACATGTCAGGACCTTAATACTCGTAAATATGGGATTTCTTTGATATTATTTCTGCCCTAAATATGTGATATTATTAATAAGTAATACTGTAACGTAGTACATTTTTCTAAATTTGAAATAAATATTTTGGGTCGATTGATAATTAAAAGAAAAATACCTCTTCTAATTTCAACGTTTTTAACGGTGTCCAAAACAAACCTCATTGATTGCATTTCTATGCATAATCTGTTGCATTCAGATGCACCTCTCGATGCTTATCTGTTGTCGGGGTTGTCATATGACTAAAAATAATTAAAACTTGAGATATTTATGTTGTCACTCCAGGAAAACTTTGTATGAATTAGGTATGATTTATAAGATAAAAAACAATTTTGATTTAAAACAAAACATAGAAATTACAGACTTACAAAGTGGCTCTGGAATGAAACAATATTAGATTAAATGGTAAAAATATATTTCTTAGGCTCAGGAGTGAAATTGTCTAAATAATTCAGACAGAATTTTCGAAGGATTTGTGTCTTCAAGGGACTGCCACCCTACCTTTTGTTAATAGGGCTCTCAGGGACTCCATATTGGAGATCATTCGAGAATGATAGGCACATTTGATTTGGGAACCCCTCTGGGGACACTCGCTCGCAAGAGCCCAATTTGTGGGAAGACCACACTTTCGGCATGGTGGTCTGAAAGATGGAAACGGCTTGAGTCCTTCGGAAGCTCCACTGAGTGAGTAGAAAATAAATTTCGTGGTGATCAACTCCACAATGGCGCGAGACGTTGTGGGTTTGTTCTTAACCAGATTTTGGTTCTTTGCAGAGAGACTCCTGCTCGAGGGAAGGGAGCGCTCCGCCAGAAGGCTTAGCAGCTACCAGTGCGGTGAGCCAAATTTCAAATGGTTTCATCTCTTTTCTAGCGGCCATAAAGGGCGTAGGCTAATATAACCTTTTCTCGGTTTTCAGGAGCCGGGATTTATTTATTCATTCATTTATTCATTCATTTATTTCATTCGTTGAGTAATTTATCTCAAAAGCTTCAAAATCCTAGAAGTCAATTTAGTTTTGGAGACCTCCTGGAGCGAGGAATTTAAGCACGCCATCTGCCTCTGCCACGTCATTTTGGTACCACGTGCGCGGCCCCTGAGCTCTATGTCACAGCTCAGCATCTAGCTTCACCGGGGAAAGCAGCCTGTCACCCCGCTGCATCTGAGGAACGTTTAAATTCTGAGGTCGGTCCTTTCCATGATTTAATTTAGTAGGGCATCACCGCCAGCTGCAAAGTTTAGAGTAAATTTAGAATTTTGAGCAACCACTAAAGTAAGATAAAGACATTTGAAAATCCTGGTACATAGTATTTAGTATAAAAATAAATTAGTTCTTAAAATAAGTAGAATTCTGTGTGAAGCTTTATTCTGGACCTGTTAAGCGGCCCGGCTTTCCACTGAGCTAAGTTCTAAAATTAGGTGTCGTCAAATCAAGTTAAAGGTTCACACAGATTCGCAGGTTAGGATTAAATCACAAACTTACCACTGGCAAGATCTTAGGTTTAATAAAGTTTCTATAATATAATTTGTGTTCGCTTTTTCATCTCCCAAATTAGGTTCCTATAGCAAGCAATTTTAGACACCACATTTTTAATAAGTATTTAATTTCATTTTTTATTGTGCTAACGTGCTATAGCTTTCTTTGAACAAGCCGGAGCTTTGCAATTTATTTAACCCCTTTAAAATAGCACGTTTCAATACCTGTTTGAAAAAAATCTTTAAGAATCTTTTTGAATGGAAACTTCCGAGAATGTGCCCACATTTTTGAGAATATCCTACAGCTTGAACATTGCTAGCTGAATCTAGATGACTTCAAAGTCAGCAAACTAAGCTGACCATAATAATTTCTTACCAACCGTCTCAGTAAAACGGTAGACCTACTTATAAATAAATATTTTTTGATTTGTATAAAAGTATAACTAGGTATGCTTATTTCAAAAGTCAAAAAAATTAGTTAAAGGCTGATTAAACGAAGCGTACTTGTCTTTCCTTCCCACTATGTCTGTCTCTGACTAATTAAAAGCAGCAACGTAACGTGGCAGCAACACTGGCCGCCATTGCAACTTCTCCGTCTAATGACAATCACAGCAGTCTTGACCCTCCAAGCATAATTAAGCATTAGAAAATCACTTTGAATTTGGAATTTATTGCACGAAAATACGGTACACAATTGAATGAGTTTATAGATGGTTTTTATGTCTGTGGGTGTTGAGGCAAACTTAATGATTAAATAGTTTAAATAAACAAAACATTTTTTTTGCAAGAAATGAGTAAAAATGACATGTGATAGTGTTAAAAGATGTACTTTTAAAGAAGGTTTATTACCTATCAATATGAATAATAATAATAGAATTACAAAAAACTATTAAAGGTAAGTAGCTAAATTATATTTGATTTTGCAATTTGAAAGGCCAATTTCGGAGTTATTACATATTTTATTGTATGAAAATATTTAAGGATGTCTTAAATAAGCTCTGAGTAATCGTTTACAGAGTTCTTAGCAACCAACGACAACGATACAAAATCCATGGAACGAAAAGCACGAAGTTGTACTGTAAATTCTACAGTTTTAAAATTAAATCAATCATTTTATTTCGTCTGAATAACAAGTCTTCATTGAAGATCCACTTAGGTATTCCTGCAGAATTCTTTTACCTAGAAAGGATCCTAGACCTCAACAATAATAGAAAATGCAACTGCAATAGCAGTAGGCAACTGCATTAAAAGCTACGGTAATTGCGAGTTTTACTCTTTGCTTAATGGCAGACACTGCACTGCACTTTTAATGAGTAGCTCGGGAAAAGAGAAGCTCTCTCCGCATTAGGTACTCGTATATCTATTGTTGAACACAATAGAATAATACAGGCAGACAGTTCATAATAATGACATAATAATATTGATATTCTTTCGTTCTATTCCGAACAAGCAGTAATTATGCTATAGGTACTTAATTAAGATGCGAGTAGTACCTATTTGTCGACCTCCTAGCCTAGTTGGTAATAGTGACCCTTTTCCTACGAAGAAGGAAATCCTGGCGCTGATTTGGGTGTTTATCACAAATATTATCGTAGTCATCTGGTACCCACAGGACAAGCCTTAATGAGCTGTGGTGTGATGTGGGACTAGGTCGATCTGTGATAATCATCATCAAGTTAAATTTTATACAGACATGCTAATACATATTTCATATTTTCTTTTCCCATAATCAAACCAAGCTGCGAGCGAGCTCGTATTTCGCCGTTGAGTGAGCGAGTGAACGAGTGAAGGAATGTTCATTTTGAAATGAACGAGCGAATGAATTGTATTCATTATATTTGCCGAGTTGATGCGAGTCTAATCCTCCGTTGAGCCTACATAACTGGACCTTAAGGTGCCTGGGAGTCTAGTAGCGGATGGCGCTGGAGCTAATATACGGCGTTGCATGAACAAGAGATTTAATGTGGCAGGATTGGTCCTTAGGACCCAGAGATGGATTCAAGAAGTTGAGCCACCGAGATTTTTGATGTAAATTTTTAGGGGAGGGGGGGTCTCATTGATCTTGATATCTGTATCATTTAAGCTACTAGGTCAAGTTTGGTATCGTTTCCGTATAAATCGGAGGTGCCGAATTCATTTCTGATATCATAATGACACCATTCCGAAGTAAAATCACATAAAATATGAAAAAGTACTTTTTTTTAATTTCCTCTTCACGCTTAAACTGCTAAACCAATTTAGTTAAAATTTGGTACAGAGATAGTTTGAGTCCTAGGGAATAACATAGCATACTTTTAATCTCAATAATCATCCCTTAAGGGTGTGAAAAGGGAGGAGGAAATTTGTATGGGGAATCAATAACCGCTGAACCGATTTAGATAAAATTTGATATAGAGATCGTTTGAGTCCCAGGATAGACATAGGATAGATTTTATTCAAAAAAAAAATACCTTAAAAATTTAAGAAAAGGTGTAGGATTGTATGGGAAATCATGCAACAAACGCTGAACCGATTTCGATTAAATCTATGTTTTAGTTGAAAATTTGATTTAGTTGAAAATGATACTAAACTTGACTTAGAACCTAAACTTAAAGAATTATTAACCTAAAAACGTCGCAGACGCTTTTTGATGAAATTAGCGTCATGCAACTAATTTCGCAGTGCAAATGCGACGTGAAAACTTAGTGTCGCGGAAGTGTCAGCGCAGTGCGGACGTGTACCATGTGTGCCATGGTCACTGCGATACTGTGAATTTCACGGTACTAATTTTTTCACGAAATTACCCAACAAACAATTAGGCGACACTTAGCACTTATTCTATCACCTAAAGACATATAACGGCTGTAGAATAGCTATATACTCTAAGCTTACAGGCTCTGGTGACATCAAGGTCTTTAAGAGGTCCATGTATAGCTTTAAGATCCACAGTAGCCGTTTTGGTGGCTATAATGGATCTTAAGCAGCTAGTGTTATAGCTCAAAGTGAATACTACCACCTTAACATCTATATGAGTAATAAGCAGCTGCAATTTTCACTTAAGGTTCTAAACAGGCGATAAAAACTCTTTTATAGCTCCATTACCCGCAATCGCTTCTTAACTCTATTGTCTAACTTACAGTCGAAAAGAGAAGTTATGAGTCACTTTTATAGATCATGTAGTCGCAGACGGGCGTTATTCAATACCTTAGTAGATCTTATAGTGTCATTAGAGTCTTACTTACAACCTAAGCCTGTAGCGCCATGTTAATATGACCGATGAATCAATAAGCAAAACAAAAACTGTTAATTAGAACGTAAATACTTAATAAAAATCGATACTTTTACTCAATATAGACATAATGTTAGTATTGTTTTATTTAAAACCGGATTTCACGTATATTGTGTAATTTTGCGAAAATTAAATACGGTGGACCACAATTTAAAAAATATTATATTCAGATAAATATGCAAAGGATCAGAGGCCCTTTAAAATTTTGTTAGTAATACATATAGTTATTGACAGTGTAATTAATTTCGCCATCATAAATCCGCAGATAACACCGGCATCAGTGAACTAAAATAATTATTTGCTTTTATTTATCCGCCATTACATTTCACTTCAAGCTGTCACAGTGCAAGCTTACAAATAATAATACAAAATGGAAACATCTGCAACCAAAGCAGGCAGGAATAAGGAAAAAATGTGCAATTATCTTCTTGAGTGTTACAAATATTGACTTTAAATGCTAATATCATCTAAAGCTGAAAGTATCTTCTATATAGCTCTACACTACTACTCAAACAGTTACGAGTAGTAGTCGCTTATTTGGCACCCTTTTAAATCCTAAGTTGTTAATCAACGCTATTACAGCACTAATTTAGCGCTCTTCTACTACAACAGTTTGTAGTCACCTATATGCAACCCATATAGCTCCTAAAGAATTAATTAACACTATTGTAGCTCCACTATACCGCTCTTATATCTCTTTTTTTATCCGCTAACCCTACTGTAGCACTGTTATAAATCTTATGGTGATAAAATTTGTGCCCAATCCGGGGTTAAAACGGGGTTATAGCCGGCTATAACTCCTATTTTTAGAGTACTAACAACACCTAAAGAGTAAATAGGCGCTTATATAAATCTCTTCTAACCCTTAAATTTAGCGCCTAATGTTAGTTGGGTACTTTCGCATATATCGAAACTACTTTCGTGAAACTGATTTCAACATGCATGACACTATAATACACACTTAAGTATTATTCTGTTGTCAGTGTACGTTCGACTTGGTAAGCCTTCGGAATGATAACAGCGAGCGACAGGCCCTAATCTACTTGTCTGACAAACATAAAGCAATCAAAAAGTGAATTTCACAGAAAAAGGGAATATGAAAGGCATTTATACGAAATCATCCCCAAAACAAGCACTCTTGTGGCGCAAGTTATAAGCGCCCAGCTAAAGCAATATAAGTATGTATAGCTCTTCAAATTAATGTAACTTGATGTTGGCGGCCATGAAAAATACGACCAGAGTATCCGAGACAATTTAAATGGGCCCTGGTGCTGACCGTGTCTCCACATTAAAACAACTCACTGCAACTTGTTTTAAAATAAATTTATTTCAGCTCCACCAAAACTTACATTTTTATACCATGACAACTCAATCTCTTCTCCTGTTTCCCTTCAGTTGTTTTCTATCATAATAGACAAGAGTAAAGTAAAAAAACCGAAAGTATTAATACAAATATAACTTATTTTCGGCTATAAACACAGAGTTTATTCGCTGCGATGATCGTTATAAATACATTTGAATTTCATAAATGCATTGATGATGCGGTGATGATGTCGAAACGTCTACCGCAAAAACAAAAATTTTATAAGATGGGCAAAGGCTTATGTTTATCGCTCTTGCAATAATATTTGAGTGACTAAAGACAATACACTATTTTCGTTGTTTGCGATATTTTCGCGAATCAATTTTTACTCGTAGATACCGAATATCACATCATCATATATTTAAGAGTATGGCGGTCCATGTTTGGCGGTCCTCTGCCTTCTCTTTGAAAGCCTGATACGACACGACGTTGATCTTTTCCTTTATTTGATTCATGTACCTATGCTCCGAATCTTACACCGGAGCTAATGGCTTGCACCGCCCGCACTACTCTGTAGGACGCGACTCACTTGAAGGGCCAAATTGAGTTATTTATCCACGAAATTCCTTCCCTTCCCCCTTCTCACTTGCCCCGGTACCCCGGTACCCTGGTTTCCCGGTACGGTAGCAATTCACGGCGGACCTAATTGACTGGGACTTGCGGCCACGTCAAATAATGCGAATTTTAATTCGTTTGTGCTGAGCGTTCCGACGGAACATCTAGCGGGCTTCACCAAGGAGGAATTTTGGCCGAAGGGTGTCAAGTTTCGGCGGTTCCGCGGCCGGCTCCCTGACACTGCGGGGTTGCGTAATGCATCGCAGCCATAATGTGTTTTGTAGTGTTTAGTTTTAAAATATATTTTTATAATATGTATGCTAGTTTTAAGGTATTTATGTATGGGCCACTAGTTGCCTGAAATAAAGATTTTCATTTTCATTTTCAAATATACGATTGAAGTTTTAATCCTCTATCTCAGTTAGCTTAAAACTACAAAAAATATTCACGGAGTGAATCAAAATAATGTCGTTCCATCTCTTCATCGCTCAAGACACTTGAAAGTCCATTACATTACATTAAGCACCACTTTAATGGCTCAAGAGGCAGACAATTACTTATTCCAGGGACTCCATTAGCCTGTTTTGCTATCGACTAAGATATTTATTCTACAGATGTCGATTGATTTGAATTACGGATTCTTTTTAAGTATTCAGTCCATCAGTCAGACATGTCACGTCCGGCGTCCATTTATGTAATAAGCTGACATTCATCATATATCATATATTGTTCTTAGCACCTTCATTACAACTACTGAAAATATTATCACCAGATATATGTAGCTAGCTACTAGCATTAGGTACTAGCCTTGTACACTGTACTAGAGTACACTCTCTCCGTATGTTCGCGACGAGAAGGTAAAACGGTAACAGAATTGTCCTCGTTGCTTTCAAAGCGAAATCCATCAAACCCATCAGCTTTGTGGGAAGTGTGTGTGTGTTTCGGTGGCAGACTGCTATAAACGGTGTGGAATGATCACACGGTTTGTCCTGTGTGCTGTGGGATACGTAGCGTAACGGGTACTCGACTGTACTGAACAATTATGCTTATTATGCTTGTAAATTTTTTATCGTTCTCGTGGAATATCTTATTTACTGTATGTTACTGTTAAATCCAACTTCTAAATTCAAAATACCTAATTGTATTTTTTTAGGAGCAAAGGAATTTTGTATTAGCTATAAGTGTAAACTGTTTTGGCTTAGGTAATATGTTCTATTATTGTCCTCCCAGACGTATCCGTCGACGGCGGATACATACATTATAATGTCTTTTACCTTTTTGTATTATTATCTGCTGTATGTTTCCCAAATAGCTAATAAACATAAATAAAATATTACTAAGCCAATGGTCTAAAATTATATTTAGACGCCTCTAAGACATTAAAATATAAAAATATATTGTTTTGGAGCGTTGGCTTGTAAAGATGTTTGCAAATCTGACTGACCGTGCATATGACATTTGCACGGTATCGCTACATTTTTTATAAACTAATAGAATATTCACTCCAGAATCTGTCTCTAGATGTTATGTTAAAATAAGTGATAAATTGAATACAAATAGAACGATAGGCGACCGGTCTAAGTCCCTCACGGACCCGGGCACGGACCGTGACTATAAGCGGTCCGTGACGTGACGAACTTTCCGTCGCTAAGTGTGGGCAAGTGCCTCGGTTATTCAATTATTTGCAAACAGAATTTTAACTATTGAGAGTGTTTCTTGTTAATGTTTCGTTTCACGACGCTTCGGGAACTTTTGCCAAAGGTATAAATAATATTGAGATAACAGTTGGGAAGGGAATACATGCCATCCCGTATAAATATGCTATTTTGCTTCGAGAGGATAATTTTGAAAGAAGTTTAATGCTTATAAATATTTACCTTAATGGCTTAATTTTTAAATACTGATCTAATTACACATAAGTGGGTAGTTTTAAGGGAAGCAACTTGCGGAAATATACCTAAGTATTTTATAACTTTTTTCTCATTTTCTTGTTCCACAATATGCTTTATAATATTGAATCTATCTTTTTTTATGAAGTTTACTGTATAAGAATCTTTTTTAATGATTCATATAATTTACACAGTATTACAGTGGACTAATAACACTGAAATTTATAATAGACAGTATTTAATACAAACAAGGTACATGACACATGACACAGTCTAGAAAGGACAAACAGAAGAAATATGAGGAAGAAAAACGAATAGAAGACGGAATTTTAATGTGTTCGCAAGTGAAAGCATTTTATTTCTGTTAAATTTTAATGTTTTTAGATGTCAGTTGTTTCTACAAACGTGTAAATGCCGAAACTGGTCGCTTTTGTACAAAGGCGCGAAATTAATGAAGCCCACAAAAAGCACAAAAGGCTCAGCGGAGGCGAGAACAAAAGATAGCACCTTGTGAAACAACATGTTACTCTTTCTTTTACACCCGTCTAAGGTTTTCTAGTTTTTGTTACGAATACCGAAATAAACTGAGGTCTATTCTAATTTATCAATTTGTTATGGTTTTGATACGACCTTATTGATGATCGTCTTGGTGATTGACGCACAGCTCACGCAGGACTTCACTTGATTTGAATGCACCAATCAATGTGAGCGATGTTAAAGATCGTATCAAAATAAAATCAGTTTATATTTTAATGTCCACAGGAAAGTGGGATATCCTTAACTCATACTAAAACAGTCGTTGACTACTTAAAAGCTGTATTTTAAGAACACGAATAAAATGTACCCATATCGTTTTACAACTATGAATACTCCTATTATCTAGAGAAATGACGTCCGTAACGTCCGTTTTCTATTTATAAAGTTGACCCTAGCAAATACCAAAGTAAATAAGCGCCAACACTTGGGTCTATCTTTGGACTCCGCGGTCAACTCCGCGCGGTCAGTTCCATTAAATATGCAAACTCGCATAATATACCTATGCATAAAAAAGTGGCCTCCTATTTGCACCCGGAGCAAAACACGGTTTACATCACAAGGGTGAAAAACGTGCTTTTTAGCTGTCCATTTGTTGGTCTTATTCAATTTGCTGGGAGTAATCAGAAGGCGGATTCCGATTTTGAAGAAATGATAGCAATTTCTGCTTAAACCTCAAACCCCCATGACGCTCGATTTTCCTAATGAAATCCAGATTCTCCTGACGGTAGGAAAAGTAGCGTCAAAAGTTAAATGCGAATCAAATGAAGGTTAAGCAGGTAATCATAAGTCAGGAAAGACTGGATATTTGGTGGAAATAAAATACAGTAGAGTCAATTGTTATGTAGTTGTAGTAGTATTGTTATGTAGTATTACAAATTATTTATAAGTGACATGCAGTTTTACCGACTCGGAAGATTATTTTGAGGGGTCTGAAATAATGTGTTTAAATATAATATTTAACTAAATAAGTGGCTACATTTCCCTCTGTAATCTAACTACCACCAAATATATCTTCCATGTGTTAGGATACTGTGTGGTTTATATAGATTTTTAGTACTTATAATACATTTTTATAGATTAAATAAGTTAAGTGACTATACTTTAAAAAGTATTTGTAATGATCGATCACGTGAATGGTCACGTGATCGATCCCTCCATCTTGAATATTGAACGATCATTCGTAGTCAGTCGTGGGGTGACGTTCGACGATGACGGTCGATCAATATTAAAAATGTTAAGGTATTTGAATTGTGAGCAGGTCAGTTCGTTTTGTTTTGTGAGAACCCGAGATAATAATTAAATTATAGTATGTGTCTGAATTGTGGTTAGTCAAGTTCAGAGAGGTTATATTCATTGTGCCAAATAAATGTATTTTGATTACACATATCGTTGTTTTAATAAAATGATTAGATCCTTATATCTCAGAAGTGAGGATGGGCGAGTATTTTTACAAATCACTCGTTTATCCCGCCTGCAAAAGTTAATTAATCGGCCTTGGCACAATGAATACAATAATGACACATACTCGTAACAATTAAATGATAATCATTGTTTTTGTTGACCACTTATTTTGACTAGTCATTTTTTTTTAAAGTGTGAGGTTCGTGCTCACACTTAAATGATGATAGCTTAATACAACTAGGGATGTAAACGAAATAATAAAATAATGTAATTTAATAACATCATAAGAGTCGTTCTGACTTCGTGATCTCAAACTTGTTTAATGTGAGAAATATACTACGAAACGAGTGCATGCATACGTTAAAACGTATGCTTGTCTGAGCTGTTTTGACAAAAATAAAAACAACAGTTACAAGTTTTATACTACAAAGGTAGGTAACTATAATTTCCAATACCTAAGGTTGAGTGTTGCTTTCTATTAAATACCTATTTACTTTATTACCTATACGATGAATTTCAACTGCGACGGTCAGATTTAATAATGTTTTGATTGGTTCGCAACTAAGTGTTTATTGTTATCTTAGTGTAGGTACTTGTAAATATATATTATATTTCCACGATTTGCCTAAAACTAGATGCGTGATGATGTGCTAATAAGGTAATGCAATACAACTTCCCGTTTTCGTTTTTCTTTTATTCTTTGAATTACATTGAGTTTGAGTTTGCTCGTGTTACATTCATGTGAACAAGTCTAAGGGCCCGATTCGGATTTTGAAATAGACATCTATTAGATATCTTTTAGACATCACCAAGATACAATAGCGATATGTCTAAGATCTAACCTGTCAAATTTGACATTTGCGCGATTCTGGAGATACTCTTGAACGATTTCCACAGGATGTGACTTGGAGATCCAATTCACATCTAATATATATCTTACGTGGTAATATATATCTCTATCTAACGTGGGAGTGACATTGGTTGCCCGAATTGCACTGCAAAAGAGAACTAGTTGTAGTATCTAAACTATAATGTATCTGGAATGGATCGAGTACGTGTTGTCGTCTCTTGTGAATATCTTGAAGTTCGAATACGGCAGTATATTCATAATCAGGTATGAATACCTGATACTGATTTATCCGGGTGTCGCCGTCGACGGATACGTCTCGACGGATACGATCATTATCATCATCATCATCATATTCATAATAGTTGTTTATTCAAATAATGACCAAATTACTAGTATAAAGAAACTAAACGATTTGGTAAATGAAGAAATAAATCCTTAAATACTTCGTAAATCATATGGTTAATGAAATTTTAATGTAACCATGATGATGGTGTTTTGTGATTTAAAAACATTTTTTTATAAAATAAATAATGAAACCGTTTAGACGCGCCCTGCGACGTTACTTCAGGCTGCTGAAAGCGACTGAAACTTGTGAAAATTTCAAATGTTTTGATATTGAGTAGAGCTTCATTAGAAACGACCTGAAACGATATTTCAGGCTACTGAAAGCAGCTGAAACATGTTATAACTTCAAATCTTTTGATATTGTGTAGAGCCTCATGAGAACCGACATGTAAAGATATTTTAGGCCCCTGACAACTCCCTGAACTTAGTGAAATTTAATAAATTGCCAGGGATGATAATATTCCGGGTTGTTAGAACCTGTTGGAAATGCTAATATTACGGGGTTAAATCGTGTAAGAACGTTAATAATAAAAACTTAACTGATTAAGATGCTATATCAGCTGTTAGAGCTCTTTTAAAATAACAACGTGTAACTATTCTAATCATATTTAACCATATAGTGAAAGGTGACGCTACAACATTCGAAATGTTTGTAAGGACGGTTAAAAATTGGAATGAGCGGCAATAATTAACCGCACAAATATAATTTTGGCTTATTATTAAACAGGAACTTTCATTTTATTTTAATAGTTTAGAGCCAATAAATTTATATTAGTCTCAAATATAACCATGATAATTATTTAAAAAAAATGGCAGCAAAATCGATCCAACAAAAAAAATATAGGGAACTCTAAGTGATAGGTTGGCGTCTAAAATAATAGCTAAAATATTGTAAAGCGATATACTTATAGTCGAAATCCCTAATCATGAAACACCTAACGTCCATTGTACCATTAGGTCTTTCAATTTTTAATTACTTATTTCAATAGTTACCACTGTATTCTGCCAGAATCAGAAAATAGGTGCGACGACGAGCGAAGCGAGGAGGAGCATGTTAGGTTGACTGTGTATCCAGTGTAAAGGTAGTAACCAAACAAAATATTTCTAACGAACTTCATTTTTGAATTAATACATAGCCATTTTCTTTTCTTTTTTAAATGTGCTACATAAATGGTCTCCAATATAGTAGTGTGCTTCACAAAATGGTCTCCAGTTGCCAAATAAATATTTGATACCTGCCTAAAAGTAAACTAAAAGCTGTAACAGCATTAAAATACAGCTCATATTAATATATTTTAAGGCCCCCTTTTGTCGCCAATGTATTAAATTTAGTACCCATTTCTATTTTTTAAACTACCCATATTCAATTAATTAGATGACCGGTTAAATACGTGCCTAAAAGTTCCAGTGATGGACGTAATCATAATCATAATCGTTTATTGTAGCCATGGTATTACAAAATGTTCTTATTTAGTCAGTACGTACATGGACAGTAAATGACGATAAGGTCAGCGATGGTGGGTGCAGAGAGAATCAACGCACAGATCTTAATGTCACAGAAGTGGACGTCAACGAATGTGAGATTCGGGAACGTCCAACGCGTAAATCATCTGCCATGCCAAGTGAGAGAGCGGAAGGGAGCCTGAAAGTAGGCAAAGCCGCAAACACTTGCTGCATGATGAAGAATATGATCGCGATTTCACGCGCACGAGAAATCTGTTAGAGATTACCACGGTGCTGGGCCGTCGAGCCACATTCCGCGCAGTAGAAGCACGTCACCAATGTCACCATATGTGGACGCACGAGCCCGACGGAAATTGCGGAGGTCGCGGAGTTCCTCTTATGAAGACAATGAGGATAATTATAAGCATCCACGACATCATGCCCTACTAAATCTTCGTACCGAGGTCTCAGCACTGTCCTCTACACGTGGTCGGAGTAGAAAGATAAACTTGTAGAATCATTCCCATGTTGTGAACTTTTAACAACTATGCTCTCCAAGAAAGCTATAAGCAATATCCATTCACTTGAGCACTATTACTATGACAAAGTTAATTTACTAAACAGATGTAGTATTCAGGGTTGGAAAGCTGTTGTTGACTGCTTGTTAGATGGTATAGATGACCGTGCTGTACAAGTAGGTGCCCAAGCTGCTGGCTTTTGTGAACCTGAAGAGATTCATACGTATTTAGAAACAGTTAAGGTGGGGTTTAACAGAGAAATAAGTGAGAAATCTGATAAGCAGGGACAAGATAGGAAATAGTTAGATGACCATACTATAAAACCACGGAAGAAAGAATGAGCGCGCCGCGCTCTTATAAAACAATCGGAGTAATCCTCTAATAAAATTGTTTGTCATAATTGTAAAAAAAAAAGACAGTGGACCTGCGGCAAGCTAGGTCACCTTCCAGTGTTCTGTAGCAGTAGAGAAGCAATTCCAAATATAACTATTATCAATATCCTGAAAAAAAAAATACATACAAATCTTTTGTGTTCTGTCAGTATGGGTATTGGGTAGTGCGTTAACTCTAAATAGAAAACCGGTGCGAATAAATTAAATTTAACTTATGACACTAGCAACCTGCCTGTAAAAGGTAGGTGTAACTGGCTGCGTAAAGCAATAATTAGGTAAGATTTTTTAAAGTTAACGTGACTGTACAGGAATAAAATAAGTTGATGTAATGATAGTAGAAGATCACGTTACAAGATATCCGTTCTGCTAGACGCTGCTAATAAGACTGACGACAAGTTAACTAAAAAAAAAAAAGATGAACCTAGACAACTGAAATTGCTCTTGACATGTTGTTCTTGAAAGTTCAAACACACGTAACAATAGCTCCTCGTGAAATTATACATGTACAGGTGATTACGGGTAATAAGTGCAGCGGCAGTTTGTGTATAGATGGGTCACTAAAGAGTTAGAAGCTTAATTAAGACAAGCCAAGATAAGATGAGGTAAAATTTATTACATTGAAAACTATTAAAAAAAATTATAACGATCTTAATACGCTTGAATAGTACTCAAACACTGTAGATAGACAAAAATGGTTAAAAAAAAAAGTTAAAATAAAACATCAAATCTTGCAAGCTAAAAATTGTAACTGGCTTTTTAATATATTTTATATCAATACCTAAACCAAGTAACTCGATACTTGTATCTTAGGTAGGTATCTCGTGTTAGTAGGTTAATGTAGTGCAAGTTCATTCATGCTCATTGAGCAAAAACAATAAAGATAACCTATAAGGGGAATAGGATCTTTATTGAAGAAATTATAATTATAAGCACTGAGGTCACACAAAAAAAAAATTAAGATTGAATACAAGGAAATTATGGATACTGTTGCTGAAATCTTACTTCAAAAAAGTGATGAAGACCCTTTTAAGCCAGTCTCGTATACTTTAGCCGAAAAACTACACCAGATAAGCAACGTTCGCATTCATTTGAACTAGAGACCCTCACGGTGATTATCTCCTTGTTATAATGAACAGCTTTACTAAATTCGTTAACATCAAGTATGTTCGAAATATAAAGACCTCAACAACGGTGAAGGTCTTCCGCGACCACATGAGCTATTTTGGAGCACCCGTTAGATTAATCACAGACCTAGTGAGCGTTAGGAGAGAAATGCCGAGTGGTGGTAAATCAAAATTGGGTAGCAAATACCAGGGACCGTATAGGATTATTAGATGCCTTCCGAACGATTAGATATCTTTGACTACTTAGCAGTCGAAGATACACCACTAACACGGAAAAGGGCAACCATCGTTATGAAAACATAATTGCGATAAATAAATTAAAATCTTGGTTGTGTTTGATAACAATCATGGTAAGTAAGTAGTTCTGAATTTGGCAGTGTCGAGACCGAAAGTCCAAATGGGTCTGAGTAATCGTCATGGCTACTTCACATGGCTGTTAGTCTATGATCTAGAATATAGTTAATTTAGATAAATTGTTAATTTTTAGTTAATATTGTACTATCGTAAGTTTGAATCTTTAATTAGGTGTACTGTACTAATAGAAATCCTAAAATGTCCTAACTATGTTGTTAGATTATTTTAAGTTATTAATAAGTGCTATTGATTAGGCTTTGATGACGTTGTTCAATGAGTTAATTAAAAATAATTAAATGAATGATAATAAATAAAGTGACCATATAAATTCGTATAGCTTAGTTAATATATACTTTAATTAGTAATATACTGTTATAAAACCAGTAAATCTAACATTTAACCGAATGGTAATTGTAGATGAGCAAAGGGACTTGCTCTAGCAGGATGGCCGAGCTGTTAGGATACTGTGTGGTTTATATAGATTTTTAGTACTTATAATACATTTTTATAGATTAAATAAGTTAAGTGACTATACTTTAAAAAGTATTTGTAATGATCGATCACGTGAATGGTCACGTGATCGATCCCTCCATCTTGAATATTGAACGATCATTCGTAGTCAGTCGTGGGGTGACGTTCGACGATGACGGTCGATCAATATTAAAAATGTTAAGGTATTTGAATTGTGAGCAGGTCAGTTCGTTTTGTTTTGTGAGAACCCGAGATAATAATTAAATTATAGTATGTGTCTGAATTGTGGTTAGTCAAGTTCAGAGAGGTTATATTCATTGTGCCAAATAAATGTATTTTGATTACACATATCGTTGTTTTAATAAAATGATTAGATCCTTATACATGAATTGATACAAGAGGGATAGAATGAAAAAAAATGTATTGTACCTATCATATTTTTAATATCGGAATACATCCATGGCTCCTAATGTTCTGAATAATGTATGACCGTTACACAGCTGGGAGTCGTTCGTTTTATGCCGAACTATCAATTTTAATACGCGCCATTTTGTGGTAGCTTGTAGTCAGCTTTTGCGTAAACATGCAATATTATGTCTTGGCAGGTTTTACTGATTTGTCATAACTATAGATTGACCACCTATTTTTGTTACCACAAATAATTGAGAAGTCTACAAAATCTAGATGTTATCTTCAGACCTAGCTTCATTGTATTTTATGTCGAATATTTTAATTCATTTCTTTCATATTGAATTTGGATTTAAGTAACTAGTAAGCATTTAAAACACAGGCTCTCTCCTGGATTGTAATTTTCATCATTTTCAACATGTTGTAACTTTGAACAGGTTTTGTCGCGCCCTTGACGAACGGCTTGGTGATTGGCGCGCATCTCACGCACGACTACTTCATTTGACATTGCACCAATCAGCAGAGCGATCAGAGTTGCATCAAAATGAGATCAAAACGGTAACAAATCGTTAAATCTGAATCAGGCTCCTCTACTCTTGCAAATTATAATAAACTAAAACACCCTAAGATTAACTTAAGAGCAGCGCCGCGGTCCAAGGCACGTGTTTTGCACTCAGTTCTTGGGCAAACTTTCTTCAGTCAACTTCTGCAGCATTATCTTTTTTAAAGGAGCCTTGATATAATTATAAGATTAATATTTGAGAATAAAGTCCCATGGCAAGTACCAATAAAGTAAAATGGGACCAATTTTCATCTTAGTGCAAAATACTCTCTCCCATTTTGACTCTCAAAAATGTTTATATATCTTACAATAAAAGGACAATAAAAAGAAAGAAGGGCAATAACAAGATAGAAGTAGGAATATTAGGAATAAAACACGGTCAGGTTCAAAATCGGATCTTGTGTATTTATGTTACCTACCTATCACTAAAAAAGCTGCAACTTAGACTCCGACCAAAGATCTATCAAGGAATTGCATTACCTATAGTAAAAAGAAATTCACATAGCCTAAGCAAATTAGAAAAATCTGCGGAAATAATTCGTGTAGTTTTGAAAATTGGTACAGGTATACCTTGTGGTGTCCAGATAAACATACTAAAAGTCCTCGAGGGTAGGGGGTGTGCTGGGGGTGTAGAGGGGGGTTGAAGGTACTTTTTTTCATATTTTTGCTCATATCTCGAATATCTGTACGAATAGCATTATAATTACTTAAGACAAAAGTTTTAACATAAAATTTACTACAAATTTGGTTATGTTTATTTTTACTCTGCGATCAATACTTTAGGGGCTACAGGCTGTTAAAGTTAAATAAGTAATAAAAAATAGACGGTTTAAGAAAACGTCGTTTTTTTGTAATTGTTCATCACAAATAAAAAAATTAGCTTAGAGTAAGCAAGCTAAGCAACCTGCTGATAAAATATAAAAAAATAGGCCATATGCATGTCGGGCCATGCTCAGTGTAGGGTTCCGTAGTTACCCGTCTGTCAAAATAGACTATTTGCCATAACTCAAAAACAGCTGTACCGATTAGGTTCGCTATATTTTTCCTTGAAAGTATTTACTAAGTTATATTTTCACGATTTTTTTTATATTTTTTGGACCCACGGTTCAAAAGTTAGGGTAACTAAGGGGTAAATCACAACTTTTTTTCTTTCAGATCGATTATTTCCGAAAATATTAAGTTGATCAAAAAATGGTACTTGAAGACCCTTATTCGTTTTAAAAGACCTATCCAACGACACCCCACACTATAGGGTGGAAGTGAAAAAAAATTTCATCCCCACTTTAATGTAGGGCAACCACTATAAAAAATTTTTTTTCTAGTTTTCATGTTTAAATTTGACACGAATATATAAATCAGTTACGCTGACAAAGTTGTAAAATATAAATTAGAAAAAATATTTTTTTAGGGTGGCTGCCGTACATTAAAAAGGGGATGAAATTTTTTTTCGCTTCCACCCTATAATGTGGGGTGTCGTTGGATAGGTCTTTTAAAACGAATACAGGTCTTCGAGAACCATTTTTTGATCTGCTTAATATTTTCGGAAATAATCGATCTGAAAGAAAAAAAGTTGTGTTTTCTACTTTAGTTCCCCTAACATTTGAACCATGGGTCCAAAAAATATGAAAAAAATCGTGGAAGTAAAGCTTAGTAAAGACTTTCAGAGAAAAATATAGCGAACCTAATCGATTAAGCAGTTTTTGAGTTTTTGCAAATAGTCTATTTTGACGGACGGGTAACTACGGAACCCTACACTGAGCATGACCCGACATGCTCTTGGCCGGTTTTTTTATATTTTATCAGCAGGTCATTTAGCTTGCTTATTCTCAATTAAAATTTTTATTTATGATGAACAATTATGAAAATACGACGTTTTTTTAAACCGTCTATTTTTTATCTCTTATTTAACTTTAACAGCCTGTAGCTCCTAAAGTATTGATCGCAAAGTAAAAATAAACATAACCAAATTTGTAGTAAATTTTATGTTAAAACTTTGGTCCGAAGTAATTATAATGCAATTCGTACACATTTTCGAGATATGAGCAAAAATATGAAAAAAGGTACCTTCAACCCCCCTCTACACCCCCAGCACACCCCCTACCCTCGAGGACTTTTAGTATGTTTATCTAGACACCACAAGGTATGCCTGTACCAATTTTCAAAACTACACGAATTATTTCCGCAGCTTGCCCAAATTCGGCTTAATTTGACGTGGCTAACATTCTTATTCTTATTCTAAGGTTAAAAAAAGAATGAAGATCCGTCTTTTACGCCTACTAAATATCAAAATACGCAAAGAGATACAGATTTTCTGGCTCGTTTTTTCAGCATCCTTGTATTAAAAATACAGGGTGCATTCTATACGCTCGAAAATCATGATGAACTAAAACACCCTAAGATTAACTTAAGAGCAGCCCCTCGGTCCAAGGCACGTCTTGTTCTTCAGCAAACTTTGTTCAGTCAACTTCTGAAGCGTTATCTTTTTTAATGGCCCTGCACTCGGGCTTTGATTAATAAGATTAATATTCGCGAAAGTATTTGACGAATAAAATAGACACTGCGAAGCTTGAAACTTGACTGCACGTTATACCAATTTAATTTTCATCTTGATGAATTTCCATAATTCTTTTAAAGCCCCGTAAAGCCTTTCGTTATTCTTTAAAAACTGATGAAAAAGTTGCATTTGATCCACAAGAGGGGCAGAGTAATTTGAAAGAAATTTGAATTGTATCCTTATTTTGGCTTGTGAAATTGACTTGTGATATTGAATAATACATTTTAGGTGATAGCGTTCATTTGGATTACATTTGTACAATGTTTTACAGTACCAAAGTATTTACCATGTACCATAGTACCATGTTCAATCGCGATGGTGTGGCAAAAAAAAAATTGTGTTATTGCCTGTATCCTTATGATCCTTGAAACTAAATACAATAGTAAACTTAATAGACAAGAATAGTACATTATTGTCGAGGCTCGGAAGTAGCTACTTGCAGGCTGAGGATTCGTTTTAAACGGACGACCTTGGGAGTCCGTTTAATTGAATCCGAAGCCAGCAAGTAGCCTTCCAGCCGAGTCATATATAGTGCTTTTCTCAAAAATGGCGCTAGAAACATAAATATCATAGAAACATTTTACAAAAGCAACGTTCTTACGTATATATTTTCACAGAGAAAAGCCCTTGCCGCCTTTTTATTTTTTTAATAAAAAAATAGAAGTGTATTTTTCTGCCGAAAATACGCCAACCTATTTGAGACAACTAAATAGTCGCGGTACTAATCATCTGTTTGGCTGTTTAATGGGCCTGTGCCTTCATTTGATATGGCCATTTGAACTTTTAAAAAGTTTGGAACTCGACAAATAATGGAATTTGTATGCAACATTGCAATCCCAAAATCGAGACTGCAATGTTTTTAACTTTTTAATTTTTGACTGACCATAAACTCCGCGCTTCGCGACCTATTTTTTAGACGGCAAAGTCGACTTTGCCGTCCATTTTTGAGAAAAATCCTATTTCCTACTCATCGAACCTGCTCACAAAATTCTACGAGAAGCGGTTGCGAATTGCGACCTGTAGAGGAGAACATCCGGACATACGAAAGCATTATTGCCTTAAGCTGAAACGGAGACCTATGCTAACGCTCGGTCAAATATACCTCATTTAACCTGAAAGCTATTATCATCTCTATTTTGAAAGTATTATCACCCGTTTTTAAACAGAAGACTGCAGAACAGATTTTATTGACTAAAGGTATATTGATTGGCGTGAATAGGGTCAGATTACAGTAGTTATAATATACATAAAGTATCTCCTAATTCAACGGATACGATACGAGAGTATTGGAACTGGAGCCGCGTTTTCGGATGAACCGGACGTGTCGAACAGCGTCGACGCCCCGCTTTTCGTTGAACGTGGACGCCCCGGGGTGTCCGTGTCGCTCGAGTCTGGCTGTTTCGTAAACAAGCTCAATAGCGACACAATCTTGGCAGCAAATTCACCGCGACATAGCAATAATATTTATCGCCAAAATACCATCCCTAAAGAGTAATTTTTACCAGACGTTGGAACAAAGTACTGAATATAAACCTAAAACACCAGCGTAGTAATCATATGAGGATTTAGGTAATGGATGAGTTTAAAAGACCCGGGAAAGTGTCGTCATAAAAAGAGGCCTCCTGCGTAACATCCAGCAATACGTGATGCATATAGATAGACTCAGAAATAGATTGCATCCCCCAGATTCTTCTTCATGGTCACCAGCGCTACACTCTACATCAGAATAGTGGTCTAAAAAATATATAATTATTTTTATGTATTATAAAGTCATACAAACAAAAACATTGAAAAAACAAAACATTAAATTTCTTCACTTGAACCTACCTCCATATTATGTATTACGATACCTTGAAGATGTTTCGCGCACGTAAACTTTGTGTAAGTTGTGAGGAGTCACTCAGGAGGAGGTGTGTGCTTACCCGGACGCGTAAGCGTAAGTGGGAAAACGGAATACCTGTACCTATTTCCGCAAATTTATGTGTAAATATAAATATGTGATGACCACGATTGGTCATTGTCATTGCACCATCCAGTGGGTGCGATTATACTCCTGCCGTCATACATATTTAACCCGGCAACGGGAATAAATCAAAATCTCTAGCAGAGTGAGGCTTAAAGCTGGGATTTATTTTCCTCATGCCCTCTCAAGATAACCAGTGTAAATAAGACCCTGATATCTGAATATTTTCAATAGTTAGTTCATATAAAGTCTAGCCACCGAACTAGAACGATTTTTTCTGCCTACGATTGCGTAAAACAAGTACTTCCATAGGTACATTTGCATTTATAATATTAGTAGAGATTTAAAAAAAACAGGAGCCCGATACTAATTAAACAACTTGTCATGATTTTTGAAATGGTTTTGATACGACCTTGCCGATCGTCTTGATGATTGTCGCGCATCTCACGCACGACTTCACTTCATTTCGCATACACCAATCAGCGTAAGCGATCTTCAAGATCATGATCATGTCAAAAAGGGATCAAAACCGTAACAAGTTCGTAAACCTGAGTCGAGCTCCTATATACTGAAATAAATTATAGTTAATTAAAATGTATTGATCAACAGTCAAGTTGAAATGTTAAAGCTCGAATGTGCCTCCCAGGGCACGTGTACATGTGTGTGTATCTCCGGGATTACTCTGTTATGATGAACGCTGTTACGCTTGAGATCTTTTGAACATTTTAAATGAGTGTGGTTTGCCTTTTTAGGAGAATATGGAATTAATTGAGCAAATACTGTTTTACTGCTGGCTGTAAAAGAGAAAGGAGAGTTCAGAAGTTATAAATGTCTGTTTATATTTTTATATATCGCTAGGCTTTTAATGCTTAGGAATAAAATAAATATATAGAATTCGGTTTCAAGTTTTAATATGATTTTTTTTATGGTATCCTGTTATCCCTCATCAGGGGAATATATATAAATTTTAAGTATTAATATGTCGTTTTATTTTGTTAATGCAATCTGTCGCTATTAGAATTGATTTACATTCGATTTTAATCTATTTTATAACAATTTATGTAACTTTCTCAACAAAACTCAAGCGAAAAAAATTATTAAAATAAGGCTATAAGTCTTATTTTACAAAAGTACTTCGATAATTTAGTATCCAGATTTTCTAGAAAAGTTCTTTGAATAAATCCAGTTCCCGTTCAGCTTCGCTTGGCGAAGCTATTAAAAACTCTTTAAAACTTACACAATCTTCTTAACAATTTAAAATTGCGTCTCTGTTTCTGAGAGCGGGTAACATCGATTAGAGGTAAAAGAAAAAGATTGTTAAAGTCTTATTATGGTGCATGGAGGTTATTCTGTAAACGGGATAATTATGTCATTCTTACTATAATGTTATACATGCGAAAATAACTCTGTTTGTCTGTTAGTCTGTATTTTACCTCTTCACGCTTGAACCGAACTTGAACCACTTAAACAAAATTTTGTATGCAGATATTTTGTGGCCCGGGGAAGGACATGATAGTTTTATCAATCATCATCATACCACGCATACAAAGTTGCATGAATAAGCAAGTTTAGCAAAGGTACTGAGGCCTGTACCTGCCTGTAGTAGTAAAGACTGTGTCAGGTGCTGTTTTTTTATATTTATTGTCCCAAGTTATATCAGATTATTCCGGTTATAAAAAAAAACAAATTCAAGTTCTTAACCTAAAATATATTGTAAGGTCAGTAATTTAATATTCTTTCTTCTTTCATACATGAATTTAGAAATTTTGAAAAACCTTTTGAAATAACCCCAACACCTCATATCTCAGATTCTATGGCCGTCGCAACTATTACGATATTATGGCTCTTAGCTCCTTCACATTAAATTTACGACTCCTTAAAGACCATTTTATGTTGAAACGCGGACAAATTATATGGTTTATCACATGAAAAGTTACCATAAGACAGCTACATAAAGCACGTTTTTGCGTGGAAAGCCAAATATAAGATCTATAAGCGACTAAGTGTCCTTTTACATGACTTTCGCGAGAAAATTGAATGTAGGTATTTGCTCACGAGGATTCGATTTAAGCTCACTCACCTTTTACAAGATATAGCGTTTGTTGACCTGGACACAGATTACAGTGTACCTACCTACACATAGGCAGATGTGCCATGTCTAATAACCGTCAGCCCAGATTACTAAGGAATAGTTCTTTTTTTCTTGATTTGTGTTTTTAAAATTAAATAATCACATTACTATATTATATAAATTATAAACCAATTACCTACCATCGGCTCGAAAGCCTAATTTTCTTGTGGGTACTTTTAGGCAAGTGCCAACCTTTTCTACTTCCTAAAAACTGCATGAGTGCAAGCCTCAGTAAAATCCTTAAGTTTTAAGTGTTTTAACCTTCGGTACCCACAAGGAGGAGGTTCTGTATTCGGCTGTAGCTATGTTTTATAAATTTTTAAACGAATTGAGTATTTCAGTTTTAAGTTTTTCTAAGCGTTTTCGAGCCACTTAGTAGGTAGTATTAATTGTGGCTTATCTGATAGTATATAATCTGCAGCAGGTGGCACCCGGGCTGAGAACAAAGTAATATCCCAGTAATATTGTACTGCATTAACTGCAAAGGCCAGAGTTCACAGAGACATCGTCCCGGCTATACTTAGTAGCTACCTTATAAAGCCGCTTTGTATGAAACTGTAATTTAATGCAACGCCGCTAGCGACGGCCGAGAAATAAAATTTGAATTTTAAATAAAATTCGTGGATATTTCCTATATAAGTATAATTAGGTAAGTTGGAATAGAATGTAATTTTTTACCTCAAAAAGAAAACTTAGTATTATGAATATTATAATACCTTAGTGCCTTATTATGAATTACTGATATCGGTTTAATGTCAGTGCACGTTCGAATTGGCCTAACACACCAATAACCAAGACGATCGCCAAGATCGTATCAAAACCAATTTAAAACCGTAATAAGTTGTTCAATCCCAATCGGATTCCGTTAATTTTGTTTTTGCGATTTCAGATTCAGGTATGCGCCTAAGGACAATAATTTAAAAGTTGTTCAATTATAATTGATCCAGATTCCATTGGGCTAAATATTAAAATAACAACTTGTATAACAACTAAATTACTTACAATAACTAGGTTGTTGTTTACCAAAACAGATTGAAACTGTTTTCTCGATACAAGTACCTAGTAAAGTTTTCGTTTCATCAGACATCACACAAAACTGTCACGTCCTGTTTATCGATAAATCAGTGGAAAACTTTCCCGAACTCTCACAGATTCGAGCAAAACACCCGCAGTTCCCATTTATAGCAACGGGACTTTTGAGTATGATTCACACGCCTGCCCTATAAACTTACAAATATCGTATTTTATTAAGATGTTCAAAGCACATACGACTTTTTAGAACTAAGGGTTTAGAACTTGGTCCTATAAACGTAAAACGAAGCCTTTGAAAACTCCTGTAGCCGATAAAGTGTATGCATTATAATTTAATTTCAACCGTAAAAGTATTAGACAAAGGTTTAAATTTGCATAACACGGAATACAGATCTCTGAAAACTCCTATGGCCGCGAAGAATGCCCAAGTCCTTATTTAATTTCGACCATAAAACTATCAGGCAAAGGTTTGAATTAGTTTGACACGCATATTAAAATCAAGTTGCTCACTAAATTTGAGCTGAAAGATAATGGGAGTAAGGTTGATTGTTGTATGGTATAGTGAAGAGGGATAGTATAACAGTTACTGTAATGATTGCACTGAAGAGCACTCTCAGCCTCTAAGGCCAGTTCCAGCGAGGAATTCTTACCGCTTAACAAACCGTAGACGTACCTATAAGTGGGGTTTGAACTTTAAACTCAATTGGCATAGAGCTATAATGAGGGAAGCTAGAAAAAAAAAGATAAAAATCGGCACCGAGATAGTACAGGCTTTCCTGCATTTTTAAATAGACAGAGAGTGATATTTGCCGCCGCAAAACTGTTATATTTCGAATGTTCAATCCGTCACTCATAGTCATCAGGGAAAATTTTATTTTGTTTAAATTACATAAGATTAGAAGTTGACAGCAGTGATAGCGTCCGCAGCAGTAGGTAATGTTGAAACAGTAATGTAAAATTGATATCCGACATAAGAGACCCCCACACTGGCCTTTTTGTGCCGTCCACGTTAAATTAGCGCTATGGAGAATGGTGTCGCTGCGCAGTTGCGCCAAAGTTGCGCCGAGCAGCAGCCACAGACAGTTGACTAGACACCGACGTTCGGGAGACACTAGTGTAGGGCCTCGTTTCTCTTGAACTGGGTTCGCCCTCCCTCGCTCATTAATGGGAACATACGGGAGTTATTACGGAGCATCATGCACTTTTAATGAGACACAGCGCGTTTGCCACGAGCACCTTTTTTACCTGACTTTATGCAAAGTACCGCCTAAAGGTTATTTGTTTTGAAGAACTGTTTTATGTAGATTACGCATTATTGTAATAGGTATCATTTTGGGGATACAATAACTGAAATTTGAATATTAGGGCAGCAAATTACCGCTGTCTAAGCCAACTTTACATCGACTCTGGATAGAACATAGTTATGCATATTTAAACCTATCAATAATGATATTTTAACACTGCACATAGAGCGGATACAAAAATAAAAATAAATAGTGTCAAAAGATTGCAAAGTAAGTACAAATTGTATTATTCGCGTGATTCGATATGGGACGGACAGACGGATAGACCGACATGATGAAACTATATGGGTAACTTTTTTGCCATTGGCTACTGAACCCTGAAAAATACAAATAGATACCTGCCTGAAACTGTTTTGTCAGTCGTAAAAGAAGGATTTATTACTTTACATTTTCGGAAGGTAAGTTGTTGTACTCTTTACTATGTGGGGCTCGTCTCCTGGGCCCTAATTCAATTGCGTTACCTCAGTGCAGCTCCGTAGAGTGGGAAAACGGCACTAAACGGGGGACGTGCCCAGGGAACTAATTGTGGGGACAAATGCTGGGGAAATGCCGAGCAATGACACCTAGGTTAGTAATAAACACTTTATTGCACAAAACAAGATAATTACAACTTAATTATATCAATAAAGTACAAAGGCAAACACGCATAACTTTTCCTCATGCAGCTTAGTTTTATATGAACTACCAGTCTATTACTAACTATAACTACATCTTAGTTCCCTAATTTCGAGTTAAACTACAACTTGTAGTAAATATTCCATCAGCACTAGTTTCCAGCTCCAAGTTCTACATTAATTATGATAATCCAACGTTATGCGAGTTTAATCTTGGATAACTAAGAGTAGTATTCAGATTATACAATTTGCTAAAGTTTTAATATTGTTTCGATGCGATCATGATTCAGATTTTATAAACTGGTTGAAGTTGCACCAGGAGCCGTATTCTGAATTAACATTAAATAATGGTTTCGCTCTTGTTATGATACGATTTATTTGATATATTAGAGCGAGTCTCTCACGCTTTTTCATCAAAAATTGCATCACATTTCGCTTTAAAACGAAAGCACGCGTTGGCGGATGTCTGCGACGACGGCCCGATTTAAAATGTTTCTCTCTTGGGAGTTTTGTTAAGATTCGACCTTACAACCATATTTTTATGCATATGAAGCACTGTGAATCGTATTATTACGCTTGCATTTATTGGTGCTCGTTTCGTGCACTGCGAGTTGTGTCAACTTGTGTCGTTGAGAACAAGATTGAAATTACAATTGTTAAACCAGAATCGGTCTCGTGCTCGAGCGATTGTATTATACCTATTTATATCACAACCATAACAGTTTTAAATCAGAATACCGCTTTAAGTTTCAACTCGCTTGAAAGCGCCTAATTGTATGAATTGTATCCGTCTCAGCGCGGACCCATTTCTTGCATTTAAATTCCTTGGCGTAGGTGGATGAATATTCATAGTGATATTATGATGCAGATGGGTGAAAGAGTAAAGAGTTGGATGGACAAAGGTATAGATCACTTACTAGACTCCGACATTAAAATGTAAATGGAACAATATCGCTCACTCAGTTAAATTCATAAATAGTGTGACATCTCATGAAAGCGATATAAAATAATTCGAAGCTGAAGTCTTTATCAGTTAAAGAAAGATTAATATAGCAAAATGTTATCAAAAACTTAACACTTACAAATTAACTGATCTTTTTAAACGCAAGAGTTACCTATGTTTTAATTAAATAAGGTAACAAAAAACTTCTCAATGAATAATTTTAACGCAAAGTTTACGTTTACCTAAGTCTACTTAAGTGCTTAATTTTGAGTAATGGTTTATAATTAATGTCTTTAACTTGATTGGATTATAATAATCTAATGACTGTAAAACTACATTGTTTTATGCTGTAAACACTCGCTGCGAAAGAGCATTGTCATTTTCCTACCTTCCGCTGGTCGCATGCGTTCAACGCTGCGTTTATCGCATAAAACAACTGCGCGCTTAAAACGGAGTCTATATGAAGAGATCTACGGACGAAGGTGACTGCGTGCGTCACGGACGGCAACTAAGAGTAGTGGCGCGTGGATAAGGCGAAGAAAATGAGAAAGTAATCGTCTGTGGATTGATGCAGCTTAACCGGTGTTGACCAGCGAGATCCAACTCAAAAATAAAGCAAACTTCTAGGTACCGTTCAAATTCAGACCACACCAGCATCACCGCTGCAGTACTGTAGGTCAAAAAGCCGGTAAGCAACATCAATTTTTTTTTCTATTTATTGACTTGGCTTTGCCATCAGGTATTTTGTTAAGATACGACCTATGACCGACCGACCAGAAACTATGTATTTATTTATTGCAAATAATAATTAAAATACTTTCGTTCAAGCTACGAATATAATTCATTTGTTTTTAGACGTCATTCTTATTTTCTCTTACTTGTAAGTTTACTAAAGGCGAAGTTTATTCACACGCCTAATATTTAAAAAAAATCTTTAATGTCTGACTAAATCTTTAAACTTATTAAATTATCAATCATCTGTACTATGATGGGCGACGACAAGTAGGCAACTGTCACACTACCATCGCCCAATCAGCATGTGCGAGTCAATTACTCAAACTTATTGTTTAAGATGTCCAAAGGTCATTCGCTAATCATGTCCCATTACCCATACCCATTTAACAATTTATTCTGAATTAGAACTGGTTTAGATACGATCTTGACGATCGTCTTGGTGATTGGCGCGCCTCTCACACGACATTCACTTTATTCACCGCTGCGTCCACGCCGCAGCAGTAACGCCGCCACACATGGTAACATTCCATTTCTAACCGCAGCTGCTCTACCGGTACTGAACGCGTCGCTGTCATTGTCAATTTCCATAGTAAAATTAACAGTAATGCAGCTATCGTTGGAAATGGACTGTCACGTTTACACAGCTGCAGCTACAATATGAATGTCACCTTAATAGCAATTACTCTTTAAAGATCTGTGAAAGATAAAATCTTTCTAATAATTGCTTGCCCTCTAATGCATGGCAACTCAACTGTATTCAGCACTTGTGTTAAATTTATTAGCACGCAGTTATATATCTTGGGTTTGGCGCTAGTTAATGGAACGTAAATATAGTAAACTGCTGAAGTGGCGTCTGGAATGTGATGTCGAAAAAATATTACGTGAATAAATCAACCACTTGATAAAATATTACATTCGTAACGCACTGGTTAAAATTCTTCATATATCATAAAAAGTACAGGCTGTATTTATATGCCACTAACCGACAGCTTATATATCATGTTTTTTGGTAGGTACTTAAAGGAGGAGGAGGTACTTTATATAAAAGCAGGAATCAACTCTACAAAGAACCAAAAGCCTGGTTAAGAACAAACCCACGACGTTTCGCGCCATTGTGGAGTTGGTCAGAACTAACTTCATTTGTACTCACTTAGTGGAGAATCCCGAAGGACTCAAACTGCTTCCACCTTTCCGACCACCATGGCGTATGTGTGGTCTTGCAACAAATAGGGTACATGCGAGCGAGCGTCCCCTTAGGGGTTCCCAAATCAAATGTGCATGTCATATTGGAATGACGTCCTCATACGTGGAAGGCCTAAACAAAGGTAGGGTGGCAATCACCTGATGACACAATTCCTTCGAAAATCTGACTGATTTATTTAAACAACTCACTCTTGAGCCTAAGAAATATATTTTTATCATCAAATCTAAAATGTTTCATACCAGAGCCCCTTTAGAAGTATGTAATTCATATGTTTTGTTTTATCTAAATTCTCTTTTACCTAAAAATCAATACCTAAATCATCCAAAGTTGTCCTGGAGTGATAACATAAATATATGTAGTTTTAATTATTTTTATTTATATGACAACCCGGATACGGATAAGCATCAAAAAGTGCATTGGAATGCAACAGATTATGCACAGAAGTACACCCAATAGAGTTTGTTTAGGTTGTTAAAATAATTGAAATAAGAAAAAGGTATTTTAAGTTTAACTGTGAATTATCCGAAAATATATAATTAAAATTTAAGAAACTGTACTACGTTACATTATCATCACAAAACATTATACATATACAATTACTTCTACTGAAAACGTTATTTAATATTTCGGGTATTGTCAGCGTATCAAACTGTCGGAAGCTCATCAGAACCTTCAATAGTGGATGACGAGGGCTTTCAATGAAATACGATATTCAACTCACAGTGTTTATTGGACAACACTGCACAACATACAACACACAAGACATAACTATATGTCGGAGAACGGCTGAATGGAGATTGAAAGTTTGAATGGTTATTTATCTCATCCGTCTGTAGACTGAATAGTCGGAATTCTTGAAAGGAAAATGTTTACTTATTCGTTTTGAAAAGCATTTGAGCCGAGGTCTAACCTTTTATGTACCTAATAGTGGCTACTCTTTTTCGGAATCATAAATAATGTTAAATACGAGTTTAAGGTATTAAAATTAATTAATTTTACATATTTATTTGATAATGGAGACCCTATCAAAGTTTACCTTATTTTGTTATTGTTGTGACGACCTTGATACCTTATACGATATAATTACCTTATTATGTAATTGAAATTTATCTCTAATAAAAAATATACGACTTGCAGTATAATGTACATCTCGCGCGCGCTTAGTGAGATGGCATGTGACATGAACCCAGCCACCCTAATCAATCAAATTTACTCTCTCATTTTAAAACGACATGCCGATATGAATTTAATGTTATATCGGAATTTCTTTTTAAAATGAGAGCGTAATTTCGTTTGTATGGAAGCGACTTTTTGGTTCGCGTGACTCTTATGAGCCTTATGATATGACTTGCAGAGTTGCAGTGCACTTCGCGCGCACCTATAAAGGTGATCTTAGTAGATCAATATCAAAACGGTAAGTATTAGTTTTGAATACTGCTCATTTTCTAATATTACCTACTCTCAGTGCACCTTCTCGGTTTTATATCAAATCAATACCAAATTTAAATGAAATTGTAAAATGTCTGTGCAGTCTGTGCTACCGCCGACGAGGCGCGCATTTTAAGCGGCTTTCAGCATCTGCAGAGGGGAATAATCGCGTCTCCAGATAATAACCGTATGTGTATGCCTAATAGTTTCTTTTTCATAATAATCATAATTCTGCACAAATGCGCCCCAAAATGACTATACCTATTATAAATATTAACGGTTTTTCAACGACTTCGATGTGCACTTAAGAAAAAATTACATGTACTTTCATTATAAACTTATACAAGGTACAAGATCGTCAAATATCTCATTTGTGTCTTATCAAATGTGTCTCTTTTTAGCCCAGCAGTTAAGTGACAGATACCTTAACGCTGTTATCTAGCCTTACATTTGTACTTTGTGCAATAAGGTTTAAATAAATTAAGTCCGCTGCATCCGCGGACGTGGTATTGTGTTAACTTGTTAAGGTACCTATATACCGTTTCAATTCAGGCCAGCATTACGAGTACCTACTACAGCGCTGGTTGAATCGCGATCCTATTATAGCGTCCAATTTTATGTCTGTATGCCTTTCTTTTTTTCATGTAGGTACTGAAATAAGAAAAAGAGGCGAAGAAGAAATACCACCAGACCACGTTACGCCAACGCCAGAACACGTTAAAATAAATGTATTTCTTTTTCTTCTTCTATATTACCTATTGTCAAAAGCAATAGCTGCCACAACCCGTTGCCGAATGGTGCCTTTCAGACCCAGATCATGTTACATTAAATACGAGTATGTTAATTAACGCCATACAACTGCGTTATAATCAGCGGCCGCAAGCCTTACAACATTACTTAGGCATGAGTAATCTATTTTGCTCACATCGCTGGTTTTGCTTCCTTTGAGGTGAAATCGCGCAACAAATCAAAATGTTTGCATGCGAGCTCGAGCAAAACACGGCGCGCTTTAATTTCAATGTTTTTTTTTTCTGTGCCGGAATTTTTCGGATTGCAGCGAACGAATATTAGTTTTTACAGGACTCGCAAAAAAGGAGTGTATTGTTTCCTGTGTATGTTTGTATGTATGTGGGTTTAGTTTTATTTTTGTATCAGTATCGAGAAGGCTGTCTATGTCTGGGTACTAGAAGACCAACTTGCAGCATGCAAGTTGCCTTTGTGTATGTACTGTAGGAGCAAATATTTCATCCAATATCCAAGTTGACAAAGCAAACTATTCTGGCTTTGTGGTGCAGCTCAGCCTCTCGTAACTTGTATTAGTCATAGACAGGCAACAGCAGGCAAACTATTGTTTACTGCTAGTGGCAACTGAGTATTATGCTATTATGCCTATTCCTACTGAGATGACTCTATCAATATCGAAATGTTGTCATGTTCTTATCAATTGCGTATGCATTTCCTTCGTGGCTTCTTCTGGTAATAAAATGTGCGTTTGAATATTCTCAATGGTTTTAAATCTAAATGAGATAGTGAGAGAAGAATTGAACCTACATTACCTATTAAGTAAGTATATAGAACAATACAATTCAAAATTACATCATAGACCATATACAACTAAACCTATTACAAATTAAAACTTATACCTAAACATGATATATGATTATTTTTCACTTAAAAAAAAAAGTATCTATTTTATATTATTAAAATAATGGACAAAAACAAAACCTCCGCTTTTAAAACGGCATGTCTAAAACCACTGTTGTTTACCTCGAGATGCATACGAATAAGTAATCAATTAATCAGTCAATTTGGTTTGTTGACAAGTTTGTATCTTTTCACAGTTTAATATGAAACCCGCTAGGCACCTCAAAACATTATCAACTGTGATAAGGTGCTTAGGGGCCCAGAAAACAAGTTGTTTGATTACCTATGCACCAACCTGAAAGCGACGAATGTGGTAAATAAGTACGTGGCCTAGCTATTTTATTTATTCTATTGCTCATCTATCACACGGCCCATTAAATGTCTCCCGTATCTCCCAGGCGGGCCCCCATACATGTCACTCACATGCCTAAATATCTTTATATATTTTTAATGTTTCTCAACATTCAAAATATTCTTTATTCAATCAGGCCTAGCAACAAGCGCTTTTGAACAATATTACAAATATATCATTTTAAGCTAATAAAGGCAGTTTATTGGTGTTCGCGTATAGGTTAGTAGGTAAGCCATTCAATTGGAAGTAGGATGCATCCCACTGCCAGTTGCCACCACACGTCTATCCGGATTACTGTCTAGTTGACTTGGAAACTACGTCCGTGCCGTGCATAGCAAACGCATTGCCATGCATTATTCATGACTCGATTTGATTTTACACGTTTGGTGAAGAATTTCCAGGTCGGTAATTTGAGATATTCTTTTTCATACAAGTTTTTTTTTTAAGTTCAGCCTAAATGCAAGGTGATATTCACTTTTACATACCATTCTACAAAACAACTTTAAGTATGGGAACGACATCGAAGTCACGGTAATGTAGAATAACTGACAAATATACGGGCACTATGGGCATGGTCTGAATTAAATAAATTGATTGATTGATTGAGATATAAAATTTGCTCAATGCTTTAATTAAAAGTCTTGATGGGTGTGTCAACAGTATATCCATATATTGTCCATAAAATATTTACGTTGTGAAGTCGAAGCTATGGCGAAATAAAATCAACCCGTGTACAGCTACAGATAACCTCTCATGTTTACCGTCCGGTGTCCTCACTGGTGACGCGTGAAATTGCAGATGAGTGGCCGAGCGTTGGGTCAGGCGGGAATTCTTCTACTCGACGCGAACGAACGCGAACGCAGCGAGTTCTTGAGACCCGTAACAAATAAGTGTGAGAACACTCTTGCCTATGTACCTAAATATTTACCTAGAAATATCTATGCGTCATAACAATTTGTTACTGTGATTAGAACTGCTAACTACTGCAAGCAAGGCAGGAGATCGACGGACATCGTGGAACACGATTCCAGCAAACTGTCGGCAAGCGGGATCAGGATAGCGACTTACTGGTTTTGAAAAGGCGTATGGTCAGCCAGGACAATGCAATTATGGATAAAATGCATCTACTGTAAAAAGAAGGAAGTCTAGACTTAGAGCCATTTATATCATGGAGGAACTCTATGACTGGTGAAAGTTTGCCTTGAACTCAAGTTTTTCAAGCACTAGACTGCTTGTATTTTTAGAGGGGTTGCATTTGCCCCATAGTTGCAAATGCCCTATTGGCCTTACTCGAACTTAACTTTTGTTGGGTAGTACTGTGTATTTATAACCCACTCACTGCCGTCGATCATACGTATAACTGTGGCAGGAGTATATATGTAAGCTAGAAGCAAATGTGTAGGTACCGGGATGGAAGCTGGTTTGCTCGTGCGATCGACTCAGCATTCGCTAAGCTAGTGATTGTGAATTAAGAGTAGGCGAGTACGGATAACGTCCTTCGCGCTTCGTCCGTTAGGGCGATGTGACAACAGCGCAGTTATTGTTTACTCTTCATGAAACACCATGAAACATCACCCTAAAAACCATCAATCGTTTGCATGCGTTAATCTCAACGTGTAGTTTTGCTTCGATTACAATTTCTTTATTCTAAGTTCGAGAATCAATCCTCAATCTCATAAAAAAATTACGTAAAATACAACGTTAAAACACCACAATCGTGTTTATTTTCATGTCATTATTGACGTCGTTTACCGGTCAGGTAACGTGATTTGGGTCAAGCGGCAGTCGATGGCGTTGCCGACCCAATTTGTGAGTGTTCGGACACTTCTGCTCGTAAAATATTTTACTGGCCGAGAGACAACATGTCCATTAACTCATACGAGTAAGTAAAAATAATACGATTCCATAATTATGTAGGTTGTTAGTTTATAAAAATTTCAATTATGGTTCCAATCGAATACATTCGTGAAAAACAAGTCGAGTGAATATTCTACTCCTCCTGCTATTGTGCTCGATATGCGTTTTCACTTTTAAATGTTAGGTTTGCTACGAAATTTACGATCACATTTATCATTACCCTTCCTTCAAGATACCCGTTCAATTAAATATTGTTAGCAGTTCCCAACTGAAACAATAAATTATTTATTTGAAGGTTAAAAATATAATACTGCTCGTACTTGAGCTAGAAAAATATTTCTTGAGAGTTTTGACGTAGACCACACACATTGTAATACAATGTTTTATAGCTATAGCTAGCTTTACGAAATATGTAAAGTTATTTATAAACTAATGTTAAAGTATTTAAAAATACATCATAACTAAGTAATATTAATGCGTTTTGTATGCTCCAAATAATATCAAGAAAACTAAAACGGGGTTTCAAAAAGAGATTAACTTTTTTTAAACGCACCTGCACTACGTTTACATCTAAATAATTAAATTAATTACAAGCAAATTACACAATAAATAAAACGAAAGTTTGTTTTATTGCCGTGCTTGTGTGCGTTGAGTCATAAGATTACTCTAAATCCGGTCATAGGTGCTCTGAAGAAATTCGTGTATGTTATAATTGGTTTATATTTTAAGGGATTACTCGATGCCGAGAAAAGCTTACATCTTCTCCGAAACTAAATTGCTCGGTAAACAAGATCTTATATATCTTTTTCAATCAATCTTTTTTTTTTATACCTGTATCAAGAGTTGAAGCAAACGATGTCCCGGAATTAATGCTATCCTGACGTCTGTCCAATAAACTTAGCCGATCGGTCCCCTGGCGTGGTCCTCCGTTATATGTTCCACAAAAAGGACAAATCCAATTATTTTATTGTGACATAGTGGTCTTAAGAGGGTATTGGGTTTTCTAAACGTTGGGTGTCTTGTGTTTCGGAGAAAGGTGGCTTTTCACTGCGGTGCGAGATAATTGCGAGAAATTTTAAAATAAAAAGCTTTTATGTAACTTCCAATGGATGTAAGTAACCATGTAGGTACGTAAATAGGCACCTACATTTGAGTTGTCTTTATAAAATGTAAACCATCTTAACTACTTAACCCTTTGCTTGTCAGATTTAGCTAAAATACCTACAATCGGCGCAAATAACATACCACAGTTATAGGGCGGTTGAACCGTTAATTCAGTGTCAAATTGTACTGGTAACCATGGTAACTCCGGGTTTGACTAGTTAACCCGGGTCAGTGGGATGGTGCAAGTGGCCCTAGAGTAGCAACGTGTCAAAGACAATTTTCAAAAATTGCAGTGTCCATGAAATGTTCTCTGTATCTAATTGGGGTTACAAAGTACTCTTTATTATTAAATATATGTTTAACACTTTGCCACACTTTGCCGTGTGGTGGCCGGCTTTAGAATAGCGCCAACCTTTACATAGGATAGGGTGTCGTACGAGGCGACTAAGTCCACAAACGAAGTAAAAAGCTATTTCGTCACAGGGGAGATGGTCCTCTTAGCATTGTTTTGCAATCCATCTAGGAGAAGGATACTCCAAAATAAAACCCGGAATGGAGTTTCCGTAAGGCGCGAGTAGGGTCCAACCTGAAATATGCGGCAAATTCCTGCAGCTGACCTGTCTCCACACGTATTGGCTCGCCTTTCCTGTGGCATAAGACAGTGAAGCCGAGAGGGTAATGCAGGTGCTGGGCATCCCTGCGTTTCCTTAATTCCGTCCCAGGCGGTGTAATGTACGTTACACCATAAATCGTCTGCAATAGAGGTAAAGGCCAATGATGTTTAACACTACTAATTTAATAATTTGAAATTAGTCGTCATCCGAATTTTAACCGTAATTGTGGTTGGCCAGTGCCTACAAGCTGGAAAACTGTTTTGGGTACTACGTCGGTGGACAGTGTGGACGAACCATTAGCGAATGACGTAGTGAGTGTTGTGTGCAACCCGTCATTTGACAATAATGCCATAAACGAGGGTAGTTTCTCGCTCCCCCTGCCGCCACCGGCGCCTGCGCCGAGTCATCGGGCGCGGAGAGCTGCGGCCCGCAGTCTGCGCCGGTCCGTCACCGTAAACGCAAGCTCCTGATGACACTCCTCGGTACGGAGTGAAACATGACGAGCGTTTTTCGACTTAAAATACGTGAGTGACCCGTTCTTAATATATTTAATATGTCTGTGTCTCACGGAAGTTTTGTTATTAAAATTACTCTTTATTTTCTTTATTTATCTTTTTTCTTAGGCTAGGTCATTTATAATATGAATATAAAAGTAAAATATGAAAACACTTACAAAACAATAAAAAATACATATAAACACATTATAAAAAACCTAACCTATTATTTTTATCTTTATTTATCTTTCTTCTTAGCCTAGGTCATTTATAATATGAATATAAAAATAAAATATAAAAACACTTACAAAACAATAAAAAATACATATAAACACATTATAAAAAACCTAACCTAGGGTGCCGCCGGCAGCGGGGCAGGGCCCAAGCTGCCGGTGGTCAGGGCCGCAGAGTGAGGAACCGACGTACTATACGCGCCGTGTCCAAAATTACCGCCTTCTGCATCTGACCCTTGATCCAGCCACCCAGCGAGAGTCTCTCTAGGTGTTGGTCGAGACTCTTCGCTATGAGACCGTTCGCTGACACGACTATCGGAACAATGATCGTCGAGTCAACATCCCACATGGCGGTAATCTCGTGAGCTAAGTCTAGGTACTTGCTGGACTTGTCCTTCTCGGCCTTCACGAGATTCTCATCATGGGGGATGGTGACGTCGGCGAGCACGGCCCGCGATCGGTCTATTATCAGCACGATGTCAGGCTTATTGGCAACAATAGTCCTGTCAGTGATAGATCGATCCCAATAGAGCGTGGCACGACCATTTTTGAGAACTGGCGCAGGTGTGTACTTGTAGTACGGCACTTCGCGGTCCACCTCTTTATTATATTTATCTGTCTTTCCATATCTCAGGACCATGGTGTCCCGGACCTTTGGGAGGCGTACGTGGGGCCGAAGCCAACAGCGCAGAGGTCTTTTAAGACAAAATAATCTAAAAGCAAGGGATACACGTGGCGGATACCATCTCCGAATGTATCACATTGTGCGTTCGGGGATGGTATCCGCCACGTGTATCCCTTGCTTGCCTCCACGTGCAAAGACTATTGCAGTGCAGCACTTTTGTGCTGTGATGGGAACTAAGGTCATAGGCTATAGATTTGAATGTTGGATGGACTAGACTGGCCGCCTTCCGAGCTACATCGATGATTTGGGTCTTGGAGCGTAGCATGGACAGAGCATGGTGTTCCGGACTCGATCCACCAATTTGACGCCTAATATGCTACGCTCCATGGCTCGGTGTGCAATGGAATTAAGCCGTTTTAAACAGTTTACAGTCACTATTCTGATGTCAGTGTACGTTCGAATTGATCAGTGTATGTTTAAATACGTGTGTTCTGTAATATTTGCACCCAAGGAAACAAAAAAAAATTGAGGGTTCTTTAACTTGTTTGTCGCTAATGTCCATTTCTGTTCAGCAAGCCTTTTTTACATTTCACCATTTCACACATGTCTCGAATATCCTTTTTTAGCTCGTGCGGAAAAACCCCCTAAACCCAACCAGCAATTCAAAAAATCCACTTGAAAACCAAATTGGTTTCTATTGAGAACCGTCTAAAAGGAAAGCCGTGTAAATTTTATTGGGTGGACGGTACGCAAATAAAGTCCGTCGCACGATCGGTTCAGAAAATGGAGTTTACCTTAAAATGTTCGATTTAGAGAGCCTCAAGCTTACAACTGAACCAAACATTCTGGTATAATATTTTTCACCTATTGGTATCATCAGTCAATAATTGACCGAGGCGTTAACGAAGATTTCATTTTCAGTTCGGCCAAAAATGCTTTCATTTGCCTGGACACAGATCACAATAAAATTCTCAACCGATTCTTGTGAAATTTTGTGATGATTAAATAATTTTTTTGTCGATTCAGTTTCTGAATATCTGATATTTTAAGCGAACTAAAACTTGGCACCCATATAGATCTCATTTCTTTTTCCGGTGATGTCAACAATTACGACGCATTTTCTTAATATTGAACGTGGCTCACATTTTTGTTTTTGATGGGATATTAAACCGGGCTATAAGGAACATCAATCACATCAATATTCCTAGCATGTGAGAAAGGGTAGGTATATAAATTTCACGATCAAAATTAATTTCAAACTTATATCGTATTTTTATCGGGTATTTTCCTGTAAAAGTTGCCCTTCGACCGTTACCTGTTCAATTATTGGTCCGGCGAGGGGTGGAAGATACAATATTTGTGTTAATTGATAATATTTGTCTTTCGAATCGGTTCTTCCAACATATTCCTACACCCTTTCAAGGTCGGGGTGACGTGAAATACCCAGTTCGTCCTTGTTTTTTATTGTCTCTACAGCTCCGAATTTCGGGTAGCAATCTGTGGGATTTAGATTGAGATCCGAGTAATCCCATATTTGTTGGATACCTACGGGTTTCAAACATTAACCACCACTCTTAGGAAACCAATCAAATCCACTGGCCACTCCGGCCTTATCTACCTTATTAGGCCGGAGTGGTGTTAATAATCCAGATCGAATTCATATACTATAATTATACGACTTCATATCCGTATTGGAATTGGTTAGTGCGATGTGAGTGGTAAATTTCCGATCCTGCTTGTCGCAAAGGGCGCTAGGGTCATTAACCCGTTATCAGGGAAGCGATGACGTTACTTACAGAAACAAATGGCTATCATTCACCACTCCGCCATTTAAGACATCCCTGTGGGGTTAAGGGTTAGGTAAGCACATTTAGTGGTTTTTCGCGAGGGATAACTTACCTTTACTGCCGAACCCATTATTATGAGAATAAATACAACACAAAATTATTTCTTATAATAACAGTTATAATAAACTTTGCAATGTATGTGTTAACGTCCTTACTACGCACATAGGTATACTCATAATCCACATTGTCCTCATAATGTTTTACGCGTCATATATATATATATATATATATATATATATATATATATATATATATATATATATATATATATATATATATATATAGGTATAACATTATGTAACACATATAACACCCGAGTAAAATACCCAAGTATGCCGTCATAGTACAGAGCTCTGATTCTTCATGGGTCAAGAATGTAGTTATTAGCTTTATGAGCAGTAAGCTGGTAACACCGCTATTTATGGTTTATTGCGGTCACGTTCTAACGCATAGCTACGTCTCATGTGCCAAAGGTGTACCAATCTATGCGACGTAGCTATGGTGGGCTTAATGGTGGTACGGTGATAATACTCGTAATATTGGTCGGCTCACACCAATCCACGTTTAGGCGTCTGGCTCACATTGGCTACATGATTACAAAAATACAACGAACTGAATCGATCCCGCGCCGAACTAGATGTAGAACTATGTACTACTGTTGGCCAACCAAACCAGTCTAATTGTGTTCATATAGATAGACATTTTTATTTTTCTAAAGCTTTTAGAGAATTGTAGTACGAGTATGTACATAAGTGTATACTGTTCCGCTCAGCCTGACGCGCTGCTTTTGATTTCGTACAATCAGTTTCACCACACAGAGTTTGGGCACAGGGTTGGAAAAAAAACGCTTGTAAAATTCTCACTGTATAATGCATTAAACTACTCGCCCTACATTCGCGCCCCGATTCGAACTTTAAGATACGTTAGTTAATAGATCTAGAAATTATATGGATTAGATATGTCATTGTCAAATGTGACGTTTCTTCAAACTAAACCGCCACACTGACACGTCTAATCCATATCGTTTCTAGATCCATTAATTGACGTATCTTAAAGTTCGAATCGGGCACACAGTGTTCCGTCTAGAACAAGCTAGGTGGACAAAATTCATTATCAAATTTCCACTAATGGGTAATTGGATTAGATAAATAACATTCTTAAACCCCCAAACCCATCAATAGATCATGCCTAACTTTCTAATTTTATGAGTTATAGGGCGCCGAAGTCAGCTAACGAGGAAAGTGCAATCGCACTATTAAATCAGTTGCAATTTTGTGATGCGTTCAACAACATCTCTTTCAATTAAAACATTATATTGTGGAAAGTTGTAGTAATGGATCTTATAGCTGAAGGTAAGCACTTTATATTTTTCATTTAAACATATTCATATCTCTCGTAATAGTGCAATATATGTATCATTAAAAATGTACTTTAAAAAGGTTGAATTTTTTCTTAGTTTTCGAACTTTGATAGACTGGCAAACACTTGACAACACTTGACAACAGTCTAGATTTTACATATAATGTACTTCCATTATCCTTCTTTATGATGGTGTAAATTTCATTTTTCACAAATTTTCACAACATTTTTTTTTCTTTTTTTTTGCAGAACACGTTTTCTCTATTTCAAGGAAGGGGTTTTTGAAGAATGTACAAATAAGGGGAAAAAAGACGGAAATTCCCACCTTTATCACTTTTATCAGTTTATATTGGTAAAATATGAGTTACGAGATTTCACGAAAGAGTCTGAGAGACGGTTGAAAAATATTTAAACCAGTTATTCATCAAAACTCAATACCAAGTGGAATAGTGCGTTAAGATTAAAGAAGCAATTTGTGGAAAAGTTTAAAAGGGGTCTGGATGGCCAAAATATAGAATTACGAGTGTGCACAACTAGATCAAGTACATCAACGTCGTCTGAAAATGTTAATCCTGCAGGAAGACCCAAATTAAACTTTAAAATTTCCTCTTTCAAAACGAAAAAACGCTGAATTAAAGATCTGGTACAATTACGTAGTGTTTTAACTGCTGCTTAAATCCCGATTGATTCGTGATCGGCAGGAAATAAAACACGGCAAAAATGTTAAAAAAATATTAGAGAAAAGCCAACGTAGTCTTGTTCTTACGACAACAGTAGGAACTTCAATGAATTCTAGGCAGCTAAGTGTTAATGAGGCATTAGCATATTATATTGAGTCAAAATCGAAATATACAAACTTACAAGCAGACCTAAAAAGTGGTCAATGAAGGCTGATCATCATAAGTATCCATTATATCATTATTTGCCCAATGCAATAGGTACATGCGTGTTATATCCTTCAGAAGAACTTCAAAAAACTTACGCAAAACAAGGAAAACAATTATTATTTTGATATAATACATGAGTTAGAACAGATTATTAGGTTATTAATCATTAACAGATTTAAAATAATTTATTATTAATAATAAGTTAAGTTTTAATTAATTTTTTATATATTTTTTGAATTTTTTGTATATTTTTAAGTAAATAATTTAAAAAATAATGTATCTAATGAACTGTAAAATTTTGTTTATTATTGGGTTAATCAATTATTTGTAAAAATATATATAATTAATTTAAATATATATTTTATTTTAATTTTTTTACTTTTTTTCATGGTATTTTAGAAAATGTAATAAATTATATTTAATTGAATAATATTAACCATAATACTACCCAAAAACATAAAATAGTACATTGTGTATTAAGGGCGGGAAATAAGAAATTACGAACGAGTGTCAATTTTAAGCCCGACGCGAAGCGAGGGCTTAAAATGTTCACGAGTTCGGAATTTCTTTACCGCCCGTGGCACACACAATGTTTTTCATCACACTTGTAAGGAAAAAAAGGAGAATTAATAAAAACAAACTTCTGTATAAAACACTTTTCCGCCCTAGGGCGAAAATTTCAATTTCCCGCCCGCAAGCCCTACGTGTAAATAAGTGTTTTTCATCACACTTGCTCGGAAAAGATTTTTTCCGCCCTAGGGCGAAAATTTCAATTTCCCGCCCGCAAGCCCTACGTGTAAATACATCTTTTCCGAGCAAGTGTGATGAAAAAATAATTTTGTCCACCTAGCTTGTTCTAGACGAAACACTGTGGGGCAGTCGGTGATTTCGGACACGCGTCGTTCGTGTAATCTCGAGTATCACGGCCGCGTTCGTTCGCGTCGAGGCAGTTACCGCTGTCGTTACGAGTATTGGAATTTCGCGGTGGATTATAAGGGCGCACTTATCACTTCGACGTGCCGACACGCGATTCGAACCGCGCAGTAAGCTCTTAAAATTTTATTGTCTGTTCGTAAGTTAGAGTTAGACCAAGAAAAGTATCTACAGTGATTTTGATAGCCCACGCAGAGCAAGTGTTATTTTAAAGGTCAAACTTCTATGAAATGACGTATAAATAACACTTGCACTGCGTGAGCTATCAAAATCGCTGCAAACTTTTTTGGTCTAACTCTATTTCATTTCTCATTCATACAGTAGGTCTGTTATGTGATAGTATTAAAATGAATTTTTTGCACAAACCTCTCAACTTCAAACTTCACCCGAAGGCTGCAAAAAGTCCCCCCTCAGAGAAATCGCTCTGTCCATTTCCCAAACATTTTGATGTAAACTGCAATAAAACTTTTAGCTAGAGTTTTTTCGTCCGCTTTGGATTTCTTTTTCTCATTACATTGCGCTTGACGCTGTCAGCATGAGTGGCTTGCAAAGGTCTATTATGTATATCATATTATAAATGCGAATGTGCGGAAGAGGCGTGAAGGCGCTTAAACCGTTGAACTGATTTAGATGGGTATGGAGATAGTTTGAGTCCCGAGAAAGGACATAAGGGCAGTTTACATCAATCATCATTCCACGTAGACGAAGTGTCGGGAAGATGATAGTTCACTATAAGCATTTTTAAGCAGTTTTTGGATTAAGTGTCGAGCGAATTTGCTCAGAACGTTTATCGCGGCTTTCTGTTAGTCTGATTTATGGCGAGTGGATGACGTCACTCGGTCATACACGTGTGTTAACGCGTTGACAAGTATGCGCAAACCTTCGAAGTAAAACTTTTATAGAACACCGTCACAATCACAATGAAACACGAGAGCTGTGAAGTCTGAATGGAGCTGAGATGTCGTTAGAGCTTGAATTGCAAATGCTGTTGTTATCCTCCCTTTGGAATACGAGTACAAAGCTATGTATTTGATTATTAGCATGCTCTGGATCTTGACTATTTTATTGTCAAACAGCAAACTTTACGAGTAAAGGTAGAATATAGATTGCATTGATAACTAGTCTGAATTTTTATGCTGAACTAGCTGTGCCCGCGGCTCCGCCCGCGTGGAATTCGGTCTGTGTTAATAAGCGGCTTATTTCTAAGCCTAATTTCTCTCCCTCTCCCCTGAAGATGGAACTTGAAGTTGACAGATGGATATGCTAGAGGACTGTAGTCCAGATAAAATATTTTACAATTAGGTACCACTAAATAAAACTACACTCCAAAATCAATTTTTTTTTCGCCCTTATTAAAATTTTACACGTAATTTAAACGACAGAGTAGTAGATGTATCTATATCAGACGATACAGTAAGGTATATGCGCACGAGCGAAAGCGAAGCGGCCTGCCTGGCTAGAGCGCCACCCACTCACCGTGGTCTTCTTCAGACTCCTGAGGAAGATCACGTGCCCCTTGTAGGTAACCTCAATGCGTTGCGAGACTTTCGCGAATGATTCGATTTTTTTCGGGAAGGCATGGTAATGCGTATAAAATGCGAGTCCCAAATCGTTTCACTCCGCAGACGACCAGTGCCGGATTAAGATATTTTGATGCCCTAAGCATTTCTAGACTATGGTGCCTTCTCTCCCTAGGGTCATCGAGATTACATTGAGTTTTTCTGGTAAGTTGAGTGACGTTCATTGCCGCATTACAGCTGAGAATGGAAAGCAGTCACATAATTTTATCACGAAAATTGACAGTGCTGCAGCAGTAACGTTGCAACAGAGTAATGCTGCTGCAGTCGTTATATCGTAGAAAGTAATAAATAACGCCAGCGAAGCGAGCGCGAAATTTTTTTTGATATAAAAACGCAATTTGATAGACAGTTGTACATTTTTACTTTTAGTATGAAAATCAGTCAAATAATTTTATCACGAAAATTGACAGTGCTGCAGCAGTAACTTTGCAACAGATTAATGCTACTGCAGTCGTCATATCTTATAAAGTTATTGAAAACGCGAGCGAAGCGAGCGCGAAAATTGTTCGATATAATAACGCAATTTGATAGACTGTTGTACATTTTTACTTGGGTCCATATTGGCTGATATACAATTTATTATTCGAATATTTCTAATAATACCGCTTTGTAGTCATAATCATCGTTTCTCCGAAAATTGTTACTCATATATTTTTTTTATAGTTTTTTGTGCTACTACACCTACATTATTTATAACAATACATATTCCGTTTTTTTTTACTCATAATATTGTCACTGAGAATGTATCTGTGCCCATAATGTTATTTGTAAGTATTTCTCGAAGACTAAGGCGGGAGCATTTGCTCTCGCTACGCTCGCTCACTGTGAGGGTCACAGGATTTCGGTTCTGTGAGGTTCGCAGTTCTAACCTAACCTAACCCACCATTCTGGCAGCATTTCGGTTCTGTGAGGGTCGCAGTTCTAACCTAACCTAACCCACCTTTCTGGCAGCATTTCGGTTCTGTGAGGGTCGCAGTTCTAACCTAACCTAACCCACCATTCTGGCAGCGTTTCGGTTCTGTGAGGGTCGCAGTTCTAACCTAACCTAACCCACCTTTCTGGCAGCATTTCGGTTCTGTGAGGGTCGCAGTTCTAACCTAACCTAACCCACCATTCTGGCAGCATTTCGGTTCTGTGAGAGTCGCAGTTCTAACCTAACCCACCTGTCTGGCAGCATTTCGGTTCTGTGAGGGTCACAGTTCTAACCTAACCTAACCCACCTTTCTGGCAGCATTTCGGTTCTGTGAAGGTCGCAGTTCTAACCTAACCTAACCCACCTGTCTGGCAGCATTTCGGTTCTGTGAGGGTTACAGTTCTAACCTAATCTAACCCACCTTTCTGGCAGCATTTCGGTTCTGTGGGGGTCGCAGTTCTAACCTAACCTAACCCACCTTTCTGGCAGCATTTCGATTCTGTGAGGGTCGCAGTTCTAACCTAACCTAACCCACCATTCTGGCAGCATTTCGGTTCTGTGAGGGTCGCAGTTCTAACCTAACCTAACCCACCTTTCTGGCAGCATTTCGGTTCTGTGAGGGTCGCAGTTCTAACCTAACCTAACCCACCATTCTGGCAGCGTTTCGGTTCTGTGAGGGTCGCAGTTCTAACCTAACCTAACCCACCATTCTGGCAGCGTTTCGGTTCTGTGAGGGTCGCAGTTCTAACCTAACCTAACCCACCTTTCTGGCAGCATTTCGGTTCTGTGAGGGTCGCAGTTCTAACCTAACCTAACCCACCATTCTGGCAGCATTTCGGTTCTGTGAGAGTCGCAGTTCTCACCTAACCCACCTGTCTGGCAGCATTTCGGTTCTGTGAGGGTCACAGTTCTAACCTAACCTAACCCACCTTTCTGGCAGCATTTCGGTTCTGTGAAGGTCGCAGTTCTAACCTAACCTAACCCACCTGTCTGGCAGCATTTCGGTTCTGTGAGGGTTACAGTTCTAACCTAACCTAACCCACCTTTCTGGCAGCATTTCGGTTCTGTGGGGGTCGCAGTTCTAACCTAACCTAACCCACCTTTCTGGCAGCATTTCGATTCTGTGAGGCTCGCAGTTCTAACCTAACGTAACCCACCTTTCTGGGAGCATTTCGGTTCTGTGAGGGTCGCAGTTCTAACCTAACCCACCTTTCTGGTAGGATTTTAACCTGACTTGACCTACAGGTGCATGCCGTTATAAATAAAATCAAATATGTCGAAATCGATATGTCGAGTAATAATAACTAACCACTAGACTAACTATTTTGGCTCAGCGATCCAAAGAGAATCTTGGCCTCCGAAACGAGAGCGTGCCACCTGTCCCGATCCTGTGCAACTTCCTGCCAGTTACTGACGCGAAGCTGAAGCAGTAATAATATATGAATAAATTTTAGTAATAGAGATATTTATATAGAATGTCATTATGAATATAATAAATTCGAAGTTCCAATGAGTATTCTTTAAAATGAAAATGTACAATGATCATTAGGATGTAAAATTATATGAGATACATTTTCGGAGTTTCAATAATCGAATTTGCAATTTTATATGAACTTTGGCGCACCCTTTTTACTTTTACTATGGAAATTAGTTACATAATTTTATCACGAAAATTGACAGTGCTGCAGCAGTAACGTTGTAGATGTAGATGTAGTGTAAGGACGCCCGGCCGGAAGCAGGCGGGCTATCGATCGCTTGTCGCGTTCATTTAGCCCGGTTCCCTGGAGTTGGAGCTGCAGGTTACTGTCCCGGCGGCATTCCCACACTATTCTCCTCAAATCTTCTTGTTTTCCTGCAGAACAGAAGGACATCTTTGAGTTCGACGTCCTTTAGTTCGTTTTCTTCTAGTGTGTCTCTACCGAATGTATTATATCGCGGTGCCGCGTACATAGTACATTCTGCTAGTAAATGTAAGCTGGTCTCCTCCTTACCACAATGTGGACAGGAGGCGTCTCTACTAATTTCCATTATCTTAAGGTGTCTATTGAGAGTATTGTGACCTGTAATGATACCTGTCAGTAGTCTCAGACTGCTCTTACCTAGTTTCAAAAGATACCTGGTTCTCCTGTGGTCTATACCTTTGATCATCATCTTCGACTGTCTGCATCCAGTCTCTTCTTCCCATTCTCTCTGTGCTTCCATCTCTTTTACCTTCTCTATGACTCCCTTCGTGACATCAGCTGACATAGGCAGAGCCGGTTCCGGACCTATGTATTCCGTCTCTGCCCCTATCCTCGCCAGCTCGTCTGCTTTCTCGTTTCCCGTTACTCCCTGGTGTCCTGGTACCCATGCCACCGTGACACTTCTTTGCTTGCCTATCAAGTTGAGCTCCTCTCGGCATTCTCTCACGAGCGAGGAGGTAACTGATATTTTCTTTAGTGCCTTTAGTGCTGCCTGGCTGTCTGTGTATATTACAACAGCTCCCTCTTGTTTTACGCTCTTTTTGATTATGCTTGCGCAGCGTGTTATAGCACATACCTCGGCTTGGAACACGCTTGCATATCTACCTAGTGGTACTGATACTTTCTCTCCCAGTTTGGGGATCACTATGCCCATCTGTTGTAGCAGTAACGTTACAACAGAGTAAAGCTGCTGCAGTCGCCACCCGAATGTCGCCTTTATTGTATCTTATAACGTAATTGTAAACGCAATTGTAATTGTAAAAATTTTTCGATATATAAAACGCAGTTTGATAGACAGTTGTACATTTTTACTTTTAGTCGCAACCAGGCGCGAATCCAGGATTTCATACAGAGAAGGGATGGGACAGTTTTCTATCAGCCTAGCTTCGCATGGGGCTCGATATTTAAGGGTCAAAGCGAGGTTGTTTTCATACAGAAAAAATGCAAGAAAGCCGAGCTTGGAATTGACCAAGTGAATGTGAAGTGTGAGCAAGGCAGAAAGAGGAAAGCTTGGATTTGAATCCACGCCCAAGTGTAAATAAGGCAGAAGATCAACTTTGTCATAAGGCAGAAGACCTCGCATAAGACCTTACGCCGAACTGCAAAAGAGTGGCTTGAAATCGAATCTATGCATGTAATCACGACTCTTCTACTGCTCGCTCTTTGGCTTCTCTCGAAAGCGCTACTTGATAGGATGCTTTTAGTTTTCGGCTTTCACGGGGCCCCTTATAACACTTTGACAGTTAGGTCTCAGGATCGCGGCTAAGGAGTAACTCGGCTTTGCCGACAAATCTGGCGTGCAAGAGAGCAAAATTCGCTATAAAATCGAAATAATCCTATGTAGAAAAAATCGGCTGGCCGCAAGCCCGAAAGCAAGATTTTTTTCCATGACTATAAGGGCCTCCGCGTAAGGTCAAATCGAAAGCCTACGTTGGAGATGTTCTTACGTACCCTCACTCTCTTACTTGATCCCTACGACCCTTCGTTATTAGATGGGTACTTGTACACGTATAAAAGTTTCATGTAGGTACCCACTTCACGACGACTGCAATGCTGATGCAGCCTGCGCGTTTTTTTGCCTATGATGGTTGGTTTTGGTGCCCCCTAGACGTGGTGCCCTTGCAAGTGCTTATTTTGCTTAAAAGGGTTAATCTGGCACTGCAAATGACAGAGGTCAATGGTTTTTTTTTCAAAGTACCCACCTTCGTGGCCATTATTGAGTGCGAGGCGATACCTCCGTATGAATATGGATTTGATATGGGTGCGATATAATTACGATTAGGTATAATTCATGATGGAGAAAAATTATAATTTTAAATAATTATGCAATTATACGCGTGTTGATATGTGTGTTTATTTTACCACTACGTAACTATGTAAACTCATTTTTAATTTTCTTGATTACTTAATGTTTACTCAGTTCCCCAAAAGATGTCACTGTACAATGAGGGGCAATTAATTTACTGTCGTTTAATTTTGTTGTATTATTAATTTATTAAATCAACATAATTATTCAATTATTTTTGTTGATATCCGTAACCCCTCTTCTAAACTTAGAGTTAAATTGGCAAAATCTTTTCTCGGTGGCTTATCCATGTCAAAACGTATTCAATTCAGCGCCATCTGTTAGTTTACCAGGGTACTCAATAGTGGTAGCACATATTTGAAAAAAGTTTGCCCCTCCTTCCTAAGTAGCGCCATAAGATTCAGGGGCAAACTTAAGTCAATCGAGTGTTGTGGCTACCCCCCCTTTTAGGGGTTGAATTTTTATAGCCTATAACCTGGCCGGGAATTTTCTCGACAGATCAGTAAAGTTTTTATCAAAATCTGTTCAGCCGTTTTCACGTGATGCGCGTTCAAATAAACAGACAAACAGATAAACAGACAAAAATTCTAAAAACTTTTGGAACGTGTTCTGTTATCGATTCTAAGTATCCCCAGCCAACTTTTTTTCAAATATCTTCCATGTACAGACTTTCGACCGTCTTCAGCTTTATTATATGTATAGATAGATAGATAAGCCGGTACATAACCGCATGGTTTGGAATATTGTTGAATGGATCTTCTAAGAGTATTATTGTAAACCATTTTACTCAAGTCAGATCAGGCATTTAGTTTAGGACTGTTTTACCTACTTATTTCGTAGAATTATATCAAAATCTGTCTGCCCTGAAAGTTTCAAAAGAAACGCGCTTTTATACGTTAAATATTTTCTTTTGGATATTTGAGTAAATTATACCTATTTTTATTGTTAAGTATTTAAAACAAAATGTAAAAGGTCGTCGAAAAATTTAAAACAAAATGTAAAAGGTCGTCGAAAAATTGCATACTTAGCTCATACCGCATACATACGTGAATAAGTATGTGTAAGTGAGCCCACGAAATGCGCTTAATTGACATGTAGTAACAATTTGCGACGGTAACTCTGTCTATCTATCATTGTGGTTGCGTTTTGGACAAATTGAAATTTCCAAGTCGCCTTTTGAAAGAAAATTTGATAAAACTAATATATTTAAACAAGTTTGTAATTTGGAAATCGCTCACCTGCAGTGCTGAGAAGCGGACAGCACACAGCACCACACCTAGCGAGAAAGGCTGCCATTCAACAGACGGAGATAACTGGATATGAGAGGAATCAACAAATAGCATTGGTTGTAATCCAGCAGAGTGGAGCGGACATTAGCGCAGCCGCTCGTCTCTACATCAGTGGAAAGGCAGCCTTAATTATTAGGGAATTATTACGTACCTATTCGACCGTTCAAGTAGTCCTACTACACATACTATGAAATAAAGTAAGACCAAGAAAAGTCACATAATTTCACAGAAGTTTGACGTTTAAAATAACACATGCACTGCGTGGGCTATCAAATCCGCTGCAGACTTTTCATGGACTGACTCTAATAAAATTGATGATTATCGTATCATACTTCAAATATATTGTGACTAGTTAGTTTCCGGTCAAGCTGCGCCGGAAGTAGCACATAACTCGTCTCTTTGAAGTCGGATTACGGCTCATCATTGTTTACGTTTTCCAACTTTTCTGCTTTAAAGATTGTTTATAGTTAACTACATTAGAAATCTTCTGGATGCTGGCTGCGCAGACGTATTTATTAATAGATAACGCATGTGTTCATGTGTTCAGTTCAGCCTATCTAATTTTGAAATATTTGCTTTTTTCGGAACACTAAGGTAGGACCGTTTATATTACCTACCTAACTAACTTATTTAAAGAACAGACGAGTGATCCTATAAGGTTTCTCTATTATATTTATTTTTACGGAACCCTTAAAGTAGTAAAAAGAGGCCACAAGAAAGATGATTGCTGGTAAGAAACGTGTTATATAGAGACTATTCGACTTGAATATTTTCTAGCCTCTAGCAGTAACAAGAGCTGAGCAATATCTTGAGCTTCGAGACATCAAACGCGATCTGAGCGATATCCCTCCGAAGCCGCCGCTAGCCGTGTGATCCCTCTGTCTCGCCGTGTCTAATGTCGTTCAGGGCTGATTGTGCACACAACACTCGTACACTTGATACGACCAACAATCTACGACGTAATGCCAGACAGACACAGACATGTAGGTGGCTTTATTATAAAATCACCAGCAATACGTTTGCGTGGTAGTATAATTTTAGAGGAGGGCAACGCAAAATTGTATGTATTATATTTATTTTTTACCCGTTTAAATCATAAATTTTTGACGGTCCGCAATATATCTCAAATCGCATGCGAGTTTGCGCGCAGTCTAAATCAGCCCTTGAATAAGGCCCTTTTTTAGCCTCTTAATTCTAGATTTTTGTTAATTGATAGTAATCTATTGATTGTAAATGTGGTAAAGAAGTACAGGGGCACTTCATTGGTTATTGCGCTAAAGGTACACAATAACATTTACAAACGAAACAAATTCTTTCCTAGCCCGACGGCTCGTATATTTCTCGTAGCGTAGCGTTAAGGCAGCATTCGAGCTCTTAGAATCTAAACTTGTTTCGATATTCCTTTAACTACCTACCGACTGCATTGCTGCTGCAAATATCGAAATTGATGATGTTGCCCGAATAGTTGACATTTGCGGTAGCAATGGTGCAGTCGGAGGTAATGACATAATTATTGTAGTCTGAATCCAAACTTTTAGGCGTAGCATTTTATAAATAAAATTGCTCCTGTGTTGTTGCCCTTTTGACTTGCTAAACATTTCATGATGTCGGTTTAGTCTGTAGTTATGTCAAATCAATATCAATTCTATTTGATATATTTAAAGCACAAATGCGGTATCTATAACTATATAACTTCGTATAAACCAGACATTTGCTCCGATTCCTTTGTGGTGAGCAAGAGGCTTAGCGGATCAACTAATGTTCCACGGAGATTTACTTGCAATGAAAGAGGTATATAGTAAATAAATAAGGTAAATAAGGCTTCTTACATTAAGAAATAAGACAAAAAGCCGACTCCGCGGTCTATTGTTACCGATATTATTTCGTAGTTTCGTACGTATCTTCCCAATGAATACCCCTGTGTCGTGTTATAATACAATATACCTACTCTAAGATATTACATGTAATGTATTCTCCTTAGCAACCGCGTGAGTAACAGATACTCCTTTAATTCCGCAAACCTACTGATTGAGGTAAAACGATTGTTTTTAGATACTTTTTAAAAAATGTTAAAGAACACGATACGGGGAGGGGGAGTATCTACACGCAGTCAATCTTCTTAAATGGGAAACGTGTGGCCCAGCGAGTCGACCGGATTATGAAAGGAGTAGGTAAGAGTTTGTCACTGAAAGTGAGCGTGGATTGGCTCGACTTGTTATGATACAATAAGGCTTGTGATATTGCGATCATTCAGAACACTGAAAGAAATGCTTACATAAATTTGGGCATTGGGAAATAGTTACAACAACAAAATATGTTTTGGGATATTGATCAAAATTTGTTTAGTTCCTATGGCCAGCTTCTATGTCCATTGTTAGATCAGCTCGATGGTACCATAATAATATATGTATTGTATGTATTGTCACGCTACTTACATATGTAGGTAGGTATGTGAAGTTTCAGTTCGATCAAATAATGGCATGTGCGTCAGCTTGTAAGGTTTAACCCTCTAACCTGAACATATAAACATAATAAATCAATAAATATAAGTATGACACCATATATTTAAGTGCTTTGTGTAAAGTGTAATAAAAAAAAAATAACACAAACTCACCAATATACTTTTAATACCACATACGAAAGCGAGTGGATTGTGATGTTAATACGCCAGGAAATACATTGTCGGAGCTCAGATCCACTCAACCCACTTGAAGGGTTTTGTTACAGAAGAATTTCCCGATAATTTGTGGTGAATGGGGCTTTAGTGAGTAATGAGTGCCTTCTCGTATTACTACAATAGAACAAAGAGCATCCACATTGTACAAACGCTACCAATAGTGTAAGATAGATGGATATAGACATTAACAATTAGTGTTTTACATCAATTTGCCTTCTAATATTGTCTTCGGAATGTAATCCATTTTACTCAAAACTCAAAGTCGCTCAACGAGCTATGGAGAGGGCTATGCTCAGAGTTTCTCTACGTGATCGAATCAGAATTGAGGAGATCCGTAGACGAACTAAAGTCACCGACATAGCCCACCGGATTAGCAAGCTGAAGTGGGAATGGACAGGCCACATTGCACGCAGAGAAGATGGCCGATGGGGTCGAAAAGTGCTCGAGTGGAGAACACGAACTAGCAAGCGCTGCGTAGGACGTCCACCCACAAGATGGACAGACGACCTTGTTAAGGTCGCCGGAAGACGCTGGATGCGGGTCGCTTCCAACCGGCACGTATGGAGATCCAAGGGGGAGGCCTATGTTCAGCAGTGGGCGTCTTATGGCTGAGATGATGATGATGAATCCATTTTAATAGTTTTATTTCAATTCACCTTCTATTGTACAATTGTTGAGGTAGCGAGTCAGCATGAAGTAGAGAATCAAAGCAATATTTAGTACTCATTCTAAGCTGCTTCTCATTTGAATTTCATTTCAATTTCTTCGACAAAAATGGGGTTAATATATTAATGTTTAACAAACCGAAGTCACCGAAAGCCAGAAACCACATTACAAAATTAGTCTGCTGTTTGAGGGAAGCTATTATGCGGGGGTGTCGGCGTGAATTATGCTTCGGTGGGCTCGTCTTAAGACGACACGGAGGGTTAATTCATACTTTACAATTTATTTTCGATCATGAGTTTGACCTTGACGATTCGTGAATTATGAGAAAAGTTGAGAGTCCGCGTGAGAAAAATTGAGAGTTTAATCAAGGTCGATTACGATAAGATTCAAAATTTGTCAAAAATCGATGAAAACCTCGGGTAGCCCCTTAACAAACTGTAAAATAAAGTTGATATTAGAATGTCACCTGCAGCTGCATTACTGTTGGACGCGCGACGGCGTTGTTTGATCTCAATTGGATTAGGCACATTTTGACATCAATCGTAATAAGAATACATAATCAAATTGTTTCAAAGAAAATTGGTGGCAAACTAGCTAGCTAGCCTTATGATACTTATATATGGACGACTGCAAGTCTACTTTAAAACCTCAACGCCTTTTGTGAAAAACAGTACCCCTATGACATGATATTCACAGTGGTAAGTTAAGCTCATCTGACCTCATCTGAGCTCGTCTGACTTTCACTTAATTTCGCATGCATAAATGAGCTCGAGCGGTGTTCAATGTCGTATCAATATAAGATCACAACCGTAACAAGTTGTTAAATTTGAATGAGGCTCCAGTATTGGAACAAGAGGTGACAAGCAGAAGTTACTTTGGTAGTTTTCAATTAAGGCTTGTTTGGAGAGTAGGTATTTGTTTCGTTTTATTTTATTTTGGCTCAGAGTCGATCTAAGGCATATGTATTTAAGTTTTAAAATTAATTCTAAAAACTGTAACAAGCAAAATTCAGTAATTCTATCATTGATTATTGTTATTAAATGCTCATTGGCAAGACAAATTATACCTCAATTTATAATATTTATATTATACTCTATAGTGCTTAAAGATTTAATGACATAAGGAAAATGTAAGTAGGTAATGATAGGTAGATCATAACCCAGAGCACGATTCAGATTTAACGGTTTTGATTTTATTTGACCTTGAAGCTCGCTAACTCTGATTGGTGCGTGGAGTGAATGTCGTGCGTGAGATGCACGCCCATTACCATGACGATCGTCAGGTCGTATTGAAACGAGTTCAAAGCGGTAATGAGTTGTAAAATCTGAATCGAGAGTCAGTTAATACAATCAGAATACACCTCTAGTTCGAGGTTCGTAGCGACGGCGCGGCCGCATCGTAGCTCGTAGCCGCGAGTCCTCTACGACTGTGCTACGGTCAATTGTAGAAACCCTCTTCTCAAGGAGGCTTTTTTGAGAATAACAACTTAATGACTGCCTTTTTGAGTTATAACTGGTTGTGAATTTGATCTGGACTTGTTATGAAACTTATGAATATAATCTGTCGGCTCTCAACAGTGACATTAATTTTGCCAGAAATAATTTTATTAGGGGACGAACGTAATAACCCGATGTCTTATGGTACGGTAACATTCCATTTCTAATCGCAACTGCCCTACCGGTACTGAACGCGTCGCTGTCATTGTCAATTTCTATAATAAAATTGACAGTAATGCAGCTGCGGTTAGAAATGGCATGTTACCATTATCCTCACGGATGATGATAGTACGAAAAAATTGAAAGGTAAAATTGAAATGAATTTTGATAATGAAATGGATAGAGTTTTTGGATAAGATTGTATACAATTTTTAAAGGTTCGGCAACGCGCATGTGGCACCCAGACGGGCCATATGGTTGTTTTGTATATGTATTAAAAACGTTAATGATGATACCAAGATTTAGATAGCTACTCTGGGGTACATATTTATAGGACCCAATCGTAAAGCAATAAACCATTTTCTATTCTGACGTAGGTTCCACACCGTGCACACAAATAATCCTTATCTGGCGGGGAGCACACAATAATACGAGTGGCCCGCCACATTAGCATTTAGACACATTATTGGGCTGCAGGCGGTATTCCGTATTAATATCGATGGCTCCTGACATGGGCAGCCTTTAGATAACATCATTATTACCTACTTAATGTTAGAGGATTATCACACTGGCGATTAGCGAGAGAGTTGAAAGCGAGGCGAGCGTGCAGCGAGAACGCAGCAGCAGGCGCGCCATAGTTTTGAATTTGCTTATATCACGCGTATTCGGGAAACGAGATAATCACAAGATCTAGAAACGATATAGAGATCAACTAGATTTACATTAGATATCGACTAGATGTGACTTGGATATCTAAGTCATAACTTGTCGAAATCGTTCAAGAGGGCCTCCAGAATCGCGGAAACGTCAAATTTTACATATCTATCTTACAAATATCTTTAAATTATCCATATCGTAACTTGTTGAGGTCTAGTAGAGATCAAATATATTTTCAGAATCGAGCCGTATTTTTTCGAAATTGCTAGTGCGCAGTGAATTTGTTGCGCGCTCGCCACTAGATCATTAATGCGCTCGCGGCGAACACGCAGCACAATCGCCTCGCTTTCAACTCTCCCGTAAATCGTTAGTGTGATACTGCTTGAATATTATGCAAACTGGCCTGTAAAGTCGTATTTATGTTTTTTAGGGAAAAAATATGTAAGACTGCGTTTATACCTAAAAATAAAAATACGGTAAGTAACAATTTAAAAAAATTGATCGTATTATTTAAGAATAATACGATCAAATTGTTTAACGGTAAGCAGTTAGTATTATATCAATATCAAAACCTTGACAGATTTTGAAAATATTTTTCTTTCTTAAAAATGCATTTGTGATATCCTTATTGAATTTATGTGATAGACTTAGGTAATCGGTAATTAAATAAGTAGGTGAGATGATATAGCCAGATAAAGTTGCAGTTAATATTGCCGTGATATCACAATATTATAAAATAAAGCAATATGTCATGAAGCCAACTCGAATACCGCCCTTTTATATTGCTTGCACAATATGAGCATTTAAATTACGAGAGAGATGTACGGCGCCGGGGACATCATTGACAATAAATATTTGATTTTCTCGAGTTTTGCTCATAAAACGCGTGTTCTATCGTATTTTTATATTCGTGGATTATTGCCAGATCAATCGCAATGTCGACTGGGACAGAAACGGGTGTAGGTATGTACTTGTTCAGCATCGGTAACGGCTGAGGTTCTTCTTCCTCGCGTTATCCCGGCATTTCGCCACGGCTCATGAGAGCCTGGGGTCCGCTTGACAACTAATCCCATGATTTGACGTAAGCACTAGTTTTTACGAATGCAACTGCCATCTGACCTTCCAACCCAGAGGGTAAACTAGGCCTTGTTGGGATTAGTCCGGTTTCCTCACGATGTCTCCTTCACCGAAAAGCGACTGGTCAATATCAAATGATATTTCGTACATAAGTTCCGAAAAACTCTTTGGTACGAGCCGGGGTTTGAACCCGCGACCTCCAGATTGCAAGATGCACGCTCTCACCGCTAGGCCACCAGCGCTTTCGGTAACGGTACGGTAACGGCTGAGGTTAATAACTGTGTATGATTTACTACTAAGTCAAGTTTGGTATCATTTTCAATTTCATCTCAATCGGTTCAGGGGTTACTGATTCCCCATAGAAACTCCACCCTCCTTTTTAACCCGGCATCCTCGATTTATACGACTCGCTTTTGACACTGACAGTGATAGATCAAAACCATAACTACTAACTCACATTTATAGACGGGTCTAACGCAAATTTTATTCAATTACTTACCTTTATTTACCGTCGTGGTCGCGGCTGACTGATGTCCCAGCAAAACCTGTGTCGAAACCTCGGTAAATAAAGGTAATTGAATAAAATTCGCATTAGACCCGTCTATAAATGTGAGTTAGGTATGTGTTCAAAACGCGGAAGTTTTAAATATCATATCTAATCCAGATCTAATTGTTAACCTAACAATAAAATATATCTGATAGTCATACTCACAGCCAATAAGTTAAACACTGTATCAAACTCCGGCGCTGAAACAATTTCAAGTTATAACGTACAGTTTCCTAAACACATCTAAACATGGCACTTCATTTGAACTTTACTCTTTGATCTCAATTTGTTCTCGCTTGCATTAAAATGTGCCAGCTCTAGGCAATGCCACTGATTGGTTGCAGAGAGCCAGTTCCCCTAATTGGGATACTAGTTATTAAATTATCAGACAGGGGCTAATTCGAACGTACACTGACATCAGAATGATATTTCAATAATTTTATTTAGTTATCGTGCGTCTCGCTCGCGCCAATACGTGTACTAATAAGTACGAGCGAAATGTACAATAACTGAATGTCGTCAGTTATATATAAGTATGTCATAACAGTGTACGTTCGAATTGGTCTGAGAGTCTAAATTAGATTTGTGCGGTTAAGTCGGCTAGTCGAATCAAAATGGGAAGTGGTTTCACTGAATTTCAAATGAACCATAAAAGCCATACGTCGAAAGCTTGTTTGATATAATTTAATTGGCTTTGATTGAGATTTTATGAAATAAATAAGCCTATTTATACCTCCTATAAGTCGTTCTGAAATCCGAAGCTCTTATTTTTAATTCAATACATTAAAGGAATTGAAATTTTGTTGGTACGTTGGTGGAATTAACGCTAATTAAGATTCCTTTCAGCTATTTATTTAATCGTATGGCGCATATACATAAACATTTCATAACTATAATTATAAGTCCACATTCAGGGACCCGATCCACGAGATTGCGTCGGATGTTAACTTGAACAGATCTTCCGGAGAGCCAGAGAAAGAGTGTAGAGGGCAACGCCGAATGATGTGCTCTATAGTCTGAGCTTCCTGACCGCAGTCACAGAGAGCAGAGTCTCGCCATCCCCACTTGTGTCGAAAGTAATAGCAGCGTCCATGGCCTGTCCTAAGTCTGTTGAGGCGACACCAGAGTTTTCGTGGGAGACTGAAACCGTCAGGTTTGGCTGTAGGATCTATGGCTTGCAGGACGGTGCCAGCAGTTAGTGTGTTCCACTCATCCTTCCAGCACTGATGGACCTCAAATTGAGACAGTGTTTGGGCCGTAACGCATGCGGGGCGGCGAGACTTGAGACGTTGGGGTGGGGGATTGCAGAAGGACTGGTGACAAGGTAGATACTGTTGCGATTTTATCTTCACTGCTTCTCTCCTCAGCGCTTGCAGTCTGCGCAGGTGTGGTGGAGCAATATTACTAAGGACTGGGAGCCACTGAAGCGGCGTTGACCTAATAGTGCCCGACACACATCTCATTGCTTCATGCAACTTAGTGTCCACTTTTTGAGTGTGTGCGCTACCTAGCCACACTGGGGCACAGTATTCGGCCGCCGAGAAAACCAATGCGGTAGCCGACGTGCGCAGGCAGTCAGCGGATGCACCCCATGTAGTGCCACAAAGTTTGTGAAGGATGTTATTTCGCGAGGCAACCTTCAAAACCACCTTTTGGAGATGTTCCTTGTAAGTCAACGTCCTGTCCAATGTCACTCCGAGGTACTTAGGGAACGGGTTGTGCTTTAGCAATTCTCCTTTGAGGAAGACGGTTGGTTGGTAGTTGGCAAGTCGGTTGTTAAGATGAAAACTTGCCACTTCCGTCTTGCTTGCGCTGGGTATTAGGCGCCACGCGTCGAAGTATTTATTGAGCACCACAAGGTCTGATGACAAAACTTCCTCACTCGACTTGAAATCTTTGCTTTGGTACACGAGGGCTATATCATCGGCGTATATGAATTTAGTAGACTGGGTAGATGGTAAATCATGAATATAAAGGTTAAATAAGCTTGGAGCAATGACAGAACCCTGTGGTAGGCCGTTGTTCAGTCGTCTCTTGCGGCTTTTGGCACCTCCCAAGTAGACCTCAAAATCTCTATCGCTAAGCATATTCATGATAATGTCTGCTATTTCTCTGCTTGGGATAGCTTTAAGGATCTTACACATCAGTCCTTGTTTCCAGACGGTATCATAAGCTGCAGTTAGGTCTACAAAGACCGCAGTAGACTTCAACTGTCTCTGGAAACCAGCTTCGATGTGATTGGTCAATGCCAGTACTTGGTCCGTGCAACTCCTTCCTCTTCTAAAACCAGCTTGCTCTGGTGGAATGACGGTCTCTATGTGCGGAGTAATTCTGGAGAGAATTAGGCATTCCAGTAGCTTGTAGGTTCAGCTATGATACTAACAAATATGTGCTGTTGTTTAAACAGCATAAATTAAACTATCCTAGAACTGATCCTTACCCGTGCGGTTGCCGACGGTCTCCGTTAAAAATGCTGCAATAAATTCTCATAACATCTAACCGCCTGTTCCTATATTTCCTTTTCCTACCATTTCAGTTATATTTTGACAAATCCAATCAAAATTGCATTTGTCTTGGCAAGTTTTGAGCTGTGGGCGGCTCGAGACTTATGTTATGTAACTCTGTTGTTGCTACTAAAGCGGCCCCCCGTCACGGCCCCCGGCGGATTCTGTCGACAAATTCTGCAATATAGTAGTCATAAATATGACTATTTTGAGCCCTCTAAAGTGAACCCAATCCCCGGGGGCTCCAGAAGGCCTCTGTTATCCAAACGCTCTGTTAAATGTGACCGCAAATGTAGCAACACAGCAATAACAAGAAACATTTATCAGACAAATTGCCACGCAGACCCGCGGAACCTCCTATAACCCTAAGGTAGGTACCGACATGCTAATAATAATATCGTAAATTTAATATGAAAGTCAATGTATTTTAAAGTACTTTGTATAAAAAGGACTAAGGCCCATTTCTCAAGCGATTTTAGACTTATGGGTCAAACAGATCACTGTGTTACGTTCTTTCCTGTGGACATACACAAAGTTAAGGGCTATAAAGGTTAATTTTCTTATTTAACCCTAACCCACGTAAAAAGGTCCTCCTTTTATTTACAGAACTATGATAAAATCATTACTTACATGCCCACAAGCTGTTAACTGTTGCCCACAGGAGAGAAAAATGTACAGCCGGCCTAGCCAAGGTTACAATCGCTATCGCTTCGACAACGAAAACCATTATGTCTCTCTATCACACTTCCATATTAGAGCGACAGTGACAGTTGCGTTTCGATCGCTACGGAGCGTAAGCGATCGGCATCTTGGCTACGCGGCCTGTTCGCGCAAACACGCTAGTTTTCTCTCCTGTGGGCAATAGTTAACAGCTTGTGGGCATGTAAGTAATGATTTTATCATAGTTCTGTAAATAAAAGGAGGACCTTTTTACGTGGATAAGGGTTAAATAAGAAAATTAATCTTTATAGCCCTTAACTTTGTGTATGTCCACAGGAAAGAACGTAACACAGTGATCTGTTTGACCCTTATAATAAAATTAGTCCCCAGTCTCTCACTTGGCATAGGTTACCATGATAATAAAATACAAACGGCGCAATTCGGGAAATGAATTTATATATTAATTGTAATTAGTAATTGAAATTAGATATGATATAGTAAAAATATATCTTTACTATATCGTATTTAGTTAATATCTAATTCATTTCCCGAATCGAGCCGAAAGTCTAATACCATTTAAGAAACAGGCCCCTGACTATACCGAATATGACCAGAGAAAGAGAATAGGGTATTTGGGGCGTAGGCATTTAATTTATAAAATTGAATCATTTTAATTTAATTCAATGTTAGTTATTAACTAAATACGCACATTTTAGGTTAACTAAATACGCATAACGCATTTCAAAAATAAATAACATATAATAAATTATGGATCTGCCATCTGTTCTTTCGTTGTTGAATTTTCATTTTCATACTATCACCGAAAAGTATTTAGGTACCTGAATTTTCTCCACTTGTAAAGTAACTATTTAGACACAAACAATATAAATCCAAATACATGTTTTACACTGCTTCATGTTAAATGCTTGTAGTTTTATATAATAAACAATAAAATTTATTTTATAGATAAGTTAGTTTATTTCTTTTATTATCTTAAAAATAAACATTTTCATTAATAAGATGTTGTTTTCGTAAAGGTTGCCTCTTTACGAAAACAACTAAAACCCGACCAAAAACAAGCGAGGTCATCATCAGTTCACGTCGCCCGCGGTGACGTTTCATTCATTGTCTTCTAAAATATTGTACATAGATAGGAAAAGGTAAACTAGGAAGTTTTTTTGTATATTGTGCTCATCTATTCTTCCATTTTTAAGAGTTGCTGTTGAGCAGTTGTTAATTGGAATAAGCAAGTCCATTACTTGAATCATTGGTCTCTCCCTGATAAACTTAAATTCTCGATTTTTGCTAATAATTAGACTAGTTTTAACTTAAAGGTGGTATAACAATGCAGCGCAACATTGCCGCTCTGCTGTAAACCGTAACGTCAAGATAAATAATTAAACAGTAATTGAACTCGCGGCGCGATTCGGGAAATGAATTAGAGATTTACTAGATATGAAATAGTAAAGATATGTGACGTTCCACGGAAAAAGTTACCATTACCCCGGCTGAATACTGGAGCGCCGTTAACAATAGCGTAAGCGCCAGCCGCCATAAGGTACCTTTTGCCGTGGAACGTCACACATCTTTACTATTTCATATCTAGTGAATCTCTAAGTCATTTCCCGAATCGCGCCGTCAACAGAAATAAATCGTGACCACACGCGAGCAGCGTGCAGGTAAGTAATGTCAACTTTAACAGCCGTATTCATAAAAAATCCTTAAATGAGGAATGATCAGCTTATTAGCTAATCCGCTGTTTAGGCTTAATAAGCCGTTGATAAGAACCATGATTTATAAACGTTTATTAGGGGCTTCTTAACTAATAAGCAGATTAGACGCGTTATGTTGGCATCTTGGCGCATCATAGACTAAAATATGGCTGAACATTAAATTAAAAAAAAAGTTTGACAGCAGCACTAGCGGCCAATCGTAATATCATGAAGAAGTTGATTTACTATTTTGACTAATTTTCGGAATTATCTCTTATTGAAATAGCTTCTGTAAATAATTAAAGATTGCTGCATGGCCGGAAATTTTATAAAACTTGGTGAGTAACTACGTTTACAGACAAGTATCTTATACAGCAACAAGTAATAATATGAGTTCACTGTAATGTTGATATACCTATATCTTATTGCTTTTAGTTTCAATATTATGTGGAATGGAGTCGAAAGAAGTGGGGTTCTTTCAAACTAACCGAGAAGTGCATAATTAGCGAAGAGAAGAAGTCGAAGCCAGATACCGTACCAGACCCCACTCGCCTCCGCAAGAAGAACCATTGAATAATGGTTCATGAGTTCACACTAATTTATTCTGGTTGCGGCAGAAATTCACAACGGGTCAACAAAACGAAGTCCATTCAGACTCACTAAATCAGGTATGAACAATGTCCTATACTTTCTTGTTTACCTTACATACCTGCAGTGTTTAGAGTTAGACAAAGAAAAGTCTGCAGCGATTTTGATGATAACTCTAGGTACAGTTCAAATTTTGGGCATGACCATCTATTTATAATATATTATAGACATAGGTACGTAACATAAACTGTAGTATCTGAACATGTTAAGATTGACACTTGCATTGACGGCTTTGACATTATTTAAAGGTTATAACACTTATAAATTTGGTAAATTTATCCGTGCTTTGTGGAGCTTGGTGTATTTGTTTAAAATTATGCATAGGTACCTACCTATTATAGGTATTATATTTCTTAACCATACAATGGAACCAAATGATAATTATATGTACAAGTGATGTTTTATTGTAACAAGCCGTTGTGTCGCGAGTTTACTTCTTGTCATCGTGTCATTAGTAATAATTTTGTAATGGTATTTATTTTATGCATGGAACAATGCGATGGTTATTATACTCGATCACCTAGCCAACCTACTTACTACGAGGAAGGATGGTTCACAAATTAGGCAGTATTTAAATACCAGTGTACAGGTGTGTGTATAGATACTGTGTACCTGCTGATTAAAAATAAGATGTTTTCTGCGTACAGTTGGTTATAATTAAGTTGGCTAATCTATATCTCATCAGACAGTTTGGACATCTATTCCAGAGAGTTTGCAAGGTCAATGTACAATGATATCATATTATAGTACCTAATAGGTAATGAATAATAAATGAAGTCATATTGATCTCTGTCTATAGCTTAAAATGATACTTAGTTACCATAACTATATTGAATCATGTGACCCTAACTTAAGTACATCCATTATATCATAAGCTAAAAATTAAAGAAAATTGTTGAATACAAAAATACTTTTATTCAAATTATTGCATCTTTTCAGATCCTGAAAGTACCATCATTAGCCACTGTTATTGTTGAATAACTCCAGGCTTTGGAAGAAAAGCTGTGGCCTGTGAACAGCTGTGAATATTGGTCAGAGAAGTGTAACTGACTCCGTACACTGCAAGTCCCAGCAGGAAATCAGCAAGAAACCTAAAAGAAAAAAAACATCAAAATGAAAACCTAGCTTGATTTAGGTTGAAGTAATAAAATTGTTCTAATTTAATTGGTGTTTTATTTTACTAATTAAATATATTTTTTGACTTGTTAAGGTTTGTACAATTTTTATTAATGATGTACAGTCACCTGCAATAATATGTTACACAACAAAGGCCCATAAGAGCATTGCACATTTTTGCAGCCTTCGAAGAGTAACATATTATTGCAGGCGACTGTACCCATATTGAAATACTCAAAATTCCATTTTTCTAATTACAATGCAATAAAATCTTAAATGTATCTAGCAGTCTAATAGGGATGTTTCCTGTACTTAAAATAAATTATGTCACACCATACCATGTATAAAATAAAGCACCAGATTATTATTAGAAAATAAATTTTCATATAAATACCATAATAGCAAATCATTTTGAGAGTTCTAAAAAGGAAAGTAGGACCCTATTTTGCACATATTTATGATATTCATGTGTTTGCAATATTGTTCTGATGAAAGTGTACAATTTATATAAAGTAAAGTAGATATTCATAGGTAAGTTCATGCTATGTACCTAGTTCAAAGAAGTTCAAAAATAATATTGGTAATTAATGGTTCTTATGTAGAATAAAATTAAAAGGTATTTTTGAATACCAGACAATGACAAGGACAAGTTTAGTGCTGCCCATCTGATATTAAGCACTGCAGCCTACAGGCAACTAGCGGAGTTACAAATAGCCGACAGTGCATTTTTGGGAGCACTGGAAACCTTAGCGTCAAGAACAGGTAGGTATAGAATCCAACCTGGATGACTATACTGAATAATTAGTTGACATAAATGAAACTTTCATTCTATAAAGTTCAGCTTGCAATATTTTTACCTGGAGGCCAAATTGTTATGCTCAAAGCCAATATTGAGCAAACTGCCTATGCAATGACTGCATATACCCGTGACTTTTTCAGATTTTTCATCACTTTACCAGACTGACAAGAGTGCACACTTCTTTTACCTGTAAATAAGTTGATACTTTTAAGTAGTGCCTACTTACCTGTGATATTTTTTATTAAACACAGTCGGTTAAATATGTCTATAAAACAAGTTAACTTATGGTAAATATTATAATCTCATTAGGTATAATGGTTAGTTATTCAATTGCAAACTATGAACGAGATTGATGTACTCTTACAGGGTCTATAATATTATATAGGTAGGTATAATGTGCGCAAGAAATGCAATTAAATTTAAGTTTGCGAAATGCGAACACCCTGATCTTAAATTAAAAACAACGTTTCTGGCAAGTGGTAATAATGAATAACTAAAGGGTTTACGCACAAATATAAGTAAGTCCTCGCCGTGTCCGACGATGGCGACTCCTCCAAATATTTTTAATTAGGAACATGGAACGCTCTAATATTACTTGCCAAGCCAAACTTGGTTTCGAAAATGCGATTGTATGGCGAGCAATGAAGCTGGCCCGCATAGATTTAAGTGAATCTGGCGGTTTACCTATTTCTCCAAACGCCTAATAGCTGTGAGGGAGGAACTCGCTCCGTTTATGATGCATTTTTCCGACTACGCGATCATAGAATTCTGTTGCCTTCTTCGATATTTTGGTTAAACGAAAATCACCATACACAAAATCACATAAACAACTTATAAAAAGCGGGATATTTAGGTTTCGCGCCATTTTCGCACTATATCCAGGTATGTAATACGTAATTGCACATATTAAAGTTGTTTTCCATTCACATTTGGGATTTTAACCAAAACGTACTATTTGCTCTTGCTCTTGTCACTCTTGCCAAAATCAGCTGTTTCGTGACCGCCATCTTGTAAAATAGCAGATAATAAACAGATAAAGAAGGGTCCTCGGCTCCGTAACTTTCCGAGGATTTAATAAAGAGATGATCAACTGTTTAGCGCTAAAAAGTGTTTATGAATCACGTTTTGTGACATCCGGTCATCAGCAACTGATGATCAATGCTCTAACTGTTTATGAATACGGCTGTAAGGCGATATGATTCGACTCATCAACGAATCTGAGGGGGTGAGGTGCGCGGCAAACCGTGAAGCCCCGCCCGCGCGTCCCGAACCGCTCGACGAGCACGTGAGCGCGCGCTGTGCGCGGCGGCGATAGCAAACGGGTCACAGTATAAGGATCTTATGATAGCAGTATTTTAACCATACCGTGCAAGGGTCACGTTTTTATAGTTTTTATTGTATATGTATATATTTTTTGCATTACGTGTTTCTGATCATTATATTTAGAATTATTATTTTTACAGAGCCATGTGTACTTATTATTTAGTGACCGGTAACAACGTTTTAATTTAATGGCAGCGTAGTAGAATTAAAGTACCGAAAGGAAATAAACATTTTAAGGTGACGGTCAATTAAGGTAAGGTATTGTTCATATAAAGATAAGGTATAGGTAGGTAGGTAGGTAAGGTAGGTAGGTAAGGTAGGTAGGTAAGGTAGGTAGGTAGGTAGGTAGGTAGGTAGGTAGGTAGGTAGGTAAGGTAGGTAGGTAGGTAGGTAGGTAGGTAGGTAGGTAGGTAGGTAGGTAGGTAGGTAGGTAGGTAGGTAGGTAGGTAGGTAGGTAGGTAAGTAGGTAGGTAGGTAAGGTAGGTAGGTAAGTAGGTAGGTAGGTAAGTAGGTAGGTAGGTAAGGTAGGTAGGTAGGTAGGTAGGTAGGTAAGTAGGTAGGTAGGTAGGTAAGGTAGGTAGGTAGGTAAGGTAGGTAGGTAGGTAAGGTAGGTAGGTAGGTAAGGTAGGTAGGTAGGTAAGGTAGGTAGGTAGGTAGGTAAGGTAGGTAGGTAGGTAGGTAGGTAGGTAGGTAAGGTAGGTAGGTAGGTAGGTAGGTAAGGTAGGTAGGTAGGTAGGTAGGTAAGGTAGGTAGGTAGGTAGGTAAGGTAGGTAGGTAGGTAGGTAGGTAGGTAGGTAGGTAAGGTAGGTAGGTAGGTAGAACCTTAATCAATCGGGGTGAGAGATTAGCATTTTACTCTTAAATACGACAACCTGATAAGAAAACGCAAACATAATCGAAGAGTTTGTATACTACATTGTAAAACACCGGTTGAGTAGAGAGTAATTTTTTTTTATCTACGCACATATCATTACTGCTCTAAAATGCATTCAGAAACCGTAGGAAATGACCAGCATTATCACAACCAATTTTACTATGAGAACTTTCTTATCTGTGGTAGTAGGTAAAATTTGTACTTTAAAGTTATAACTTTACAGATTTTTGTAAGGTTATGAGTTTTAAATTTGGAACAGCTGTCAAAACTCAAGTGGGTGTCTATTCTAGTATCCATAGATATTAAAACAATTATCGATACGAAACGTCAATTCGGTATATTTTTTTAATATAAACCGTACGACATTTGATCTCGAGTGGCATGAGAATAGGGACTTCATTCTTTTGTCTATGAATTAAAAAAAACTACGGATGCGTGACATTTGTGAAAAAAAGTTTTCATTTACCGCCATTTGACTTACAGTTTCATCTTTTAATTAGTTTTAGGTTATAAAATTGATTTGATAGTTGTTTTTAAACAAACTTTAAGCAAAAGTATCGTGTAAAATGAGTGATAAAAAGATATTTAGGAGCCGCCACCTCTCAAATCTGCGAGTTAAGTCAGACAGCAACGATGGATGTCGGTTGAAATATGAGGTTGGTGAATATATAATAGAAGGTAATAGTGTGTAGATAAAGTAGTGTATGTAACTGTACATAATTAGGCATTAAAACACTCGTGTGATCCTTTTAAGAAACTCACTTCGTTCGTTTCTTAAACCCACACTCGTATTTTAATGCCTTTCATTATGTAGCAGTCACATAAACTACTATTATATGACAAATGGTATTCGGTTTTTGAGTATCAAGGCATACCTAAATAAAGAACACTATTCAATAAATTTCAGCAAATCGCTTGAATACATCCCGAAAAACAATACATTAAAGAAAAATAATAATAAAATCATAAGTCAAAAACTGTCACTAGTAGGATGTTGATACTCAGCAAAAATATCCTTCATTATAAGAGGTACTCACAAAAAAAATAATTTAATTTTTTTTTTATCGGGCTTAGGGAAAACTCAGTTAAAGGTCAGATGGAGGAGCGGATGATGGAATTGAATTGATTGGCAGAGCTAGACAAAGATAAGTCTGCAACGATTTTGATTTGGTCTAACTTTTAACTTTTTTCATATTATGAGAAAGCCACATAGTGCTTTCGGTGGGGGGTGTTTAGTATTAATCCTTAATACCTACTGCCATACTGATTTACTTGAGGTAGCGAGGCTACTGGCCGGCGACACACAAGCAATGGTCTAAAAAGTAATAACTAACGGTGTCAGTGTCACCAAAACATCGCGACAGAAAGGATATCTGAATTCGCAAAATATACCATAAAACAGTGCCTTGAAATAACGAGGAAGCCAGCAGCGAGCAATCCACCCGCCGAGGCCTCTGCCAGCTGCAGACCACAAAATCCCGGTAAGCCCTTCTACAATCTGGTAAAGCAGTATAGTGTAGCGAAGGAACTAACTTAAAAAACTACAGTCCACTGGCTTTACGCCACACGTACATACCGTAATGTAACAAATTATTTTCAATATTATGTTTTGTTTCTTCCAAATATCTATTAAATAATTAACTGATTGTTGTTGAAAACCTGTTCAAGGACGCCGAATTAATATCTACTATTCCACGTCCTTGAACAGGTTTAAAACATCAATCATTTTCTTTTTCTACCAGATATGGTTCAGTCAAATTAATTTCTTCTACCTTTCTTAGCTAAACTCTAGTTCTACCTAAATTAGCCAGACTCTAAAACCAGTACAGGCAGCAGCAGATATAGATAAGCAGAATAACATGTTCAAAATGATCGACACAGACCTTAATTATCTTGACATTTCCGTGTCATCATTTTGATTACTAGGCCCCGTAGCTATTTCTGCTGCTGACTGTACAATCCAGTAAATTTTAGTGAAACTTTTATATTTTTATTCAGTCTAGCGTATGCTTTATGTTTATTTATTACTATCGACCCGCCCCGGCCTCGCGCGGGTTAACAAATCGCTTAATAATCCTATAAACTTTTGTATAGGATTTTGCTTTGTTCGTCATTCTCGCAGCTCGACTTTCGGCCTCGCCCAAAATTACTGGGGGTGGAGCATGCTTGGACATTCGAGATAAAGCTCCGGGCCTGACGACCCTCCGCGGGGTCGGCCTTCAGCCTCCTTCGGGCTCGCCTAACCTACTTGGAAATTTGAATTTGGCCTGTGTCCGCCGCCATTTTGGATTTTTCCAATTTTTTTTTTCACATAGTAATCTTGGGCCTCCAAGCTCGCCGCATGCCAAATCTCAGCGCACTCGGACCAACATGAAAAAAATTAAAAAAAAAAGTCGCCCTGTGTGATTTTTTTTAAATGCAGTTTGTTTTGTCTTGGGGCCCTCTATGACATTTGGTCGAGCACCCCCCACCCATCTTGCACCGTTTAAAAGTTGCCATACAAAATTAAAATGACCATTATTTCCGCCATCTTGGATTTTTTCCAAAAAAATTTTTTCATAGGAATTTAGGGGCCTCTATCTTCCGCCATGCCAAATCTCAGCGCGCTCGGACCAACTTGAAAAAAAAAAAAAAAAGTCGGCCATTTTGAAAAAATTTAAATGTATTTTGTTTTGTCTTGGGGCCCTCTATGACATTTGGTCGAGCACCCCCCACCCATCTCGCACCGTAATATGAATACTTTTTGAGATATTGGGGAAATTAAAGATCTCTACTTTCCCCCCTTTTTTTGCTTATAACTTTTGATATTTTGTGTGTGCTACTACACGCTTCGAATACATTTTTCTAGGCATTATGACGAATCTAATGAGGTATCACACGTATTTTTAGGAGTATTATCTATCTCTATTTTTCACCGTGTTCAGTTTCTCGAACAAGACTAATACAACCAAGCACAAGATGAACTGCCTGTAGGCACTTGGAACTCTCAATTATATTTAATTCATGTCGACCGTGGTCAAATATTAAAATTAGTGATATGTATTTAGTTCTTAAATAATTGTATTGCGATATGCTTATTATGGTAATTTTTTCAATTAATTCAATTTGACATTTTATATTTATATAAATTTATGATTATGATGATGAATTTGCACGCTTGACGGGCCTGGCACGTTGCATGCGATCCAAAGCCGGGCGCCTTCGGCATCCTCATACTAAAAGCGTAACACTATACATATATTGTAACATCCCCATACTGTGTCAATCCAAATAAATAATTTCTGATTTTCAAAGGAGTCAAAGAGCACGAAGGAATATAATCATTTTGCAGATCGGACGTAGGTATATCAGTAAAGGTGAAATACTGTAAATATATCATACTTACATACTCACAATTATATTATCTAGGAATATAATATTATTTACCTACATTGAAATTGGTTGCTGACCTAGTGAAAATACTGAAATATTTTAACTGTTGATGTAGTAAAGCTAGGCGCTTTCAACCACCTCGTAAAGTATTAGATGCTTCTGTTATCAGAAAGTGTGTTTTATAGCACTTAGTGACTTTTTCTTACGTTTCATATGCTTTGTTTCCCATTGTTTGTAAATGGTAAAATCACGTGACCGCGCGGAACACACTGACACAGGTCCGTCCTCTACAAGCGCTGCCGCGCGACTGAAGAGGGCGTAAGTGCGTTCGCGAGTGATTGCGCTTGCGGATTTAGTAGGTATTGAAACATAGAAATTATTTTAATGATGTTACCGAGACAAAGTGATCCAAAACGTCTAGATTATCTTATTACCTATACATTTGTGTAAAAAACAAGTCTAAAAAGTTTGTATTGTAGATATGGTTTGGATTTATTGTTAAAAAAAGGCGTAACTTTGGAATTTTTTTCTATCGAGCAAAGTTTATCTAATCATGTTTTTGAGATCCAAAACGTATCTGCCAGATCCTTAAGTATAAGATATATTTTTTTCACAATTTTAAAACATTGTTTCTTATATTTCTAATGGATTCAAAAAACTGGTTCGCTTAGCTCCTACGGAAAAAGCACGCCTTAACTGAACGCTTTCGATGGCACTTCGCAAAGTGCAGCGCGCCGTCTCCAGCCGCGCTGCAGAGAAACCCGCATTTTGACACTTTTATTATGATAATATGACGAAAATATGGATGCTTTATATTTTATTTATTTATCTATAAATATGAAATATTGTAAGGATTTATTTTGGTCCCTCGCAAGTTCTTGGCTTTTGTCCAGTTACAGTAGTGACACACACAAACAGGACACACATAAAAACATAAGTATTGGATTTTGTTATTATTATGGAGGCATTTACTAAGTAGAACTTTTCTTGAACCCCCCAGCAGGTACGTACATATTTTTGAGCAACTATTTAAGATCCAAATTCAAAAACACCTGCTTCGAAGTCTAAGCCTAAGTTGACAGTAACTTTTTTCTAAAAAAAATAGGTAGGTATATAGTATATTTATATCTTACACAAATCAACCTAGTCCCACAGTAAGCTCAGTAAGCTTAATATTATATACTATAACTATATACCATAATTAATATTCATTAAAAACAATATGATATTTTATTTAATAAAAATATAAAACTACTTTCACCAAATTTTTAATTAGGATATCCACAACGCAGCCTTCGTCAGGTGGCTACAAATGCAAATCCGCAACATGCTTCGTCCAAAACAAACAAATGATGATATCCGCAACAGGCTTCGTCATTTTTTTTTTATATATATAATATTATATACTATAACTATATACCATAATTAATATTCATTTATTTATATTTCACTATCAATTTAAATACTTCCAAGTTTTACTGCCAGGTGGCAGCGCTGACCGGTGTGTCGCATAAAAGCCGGCTTTTAATCCCGGCGGCCGTAAAAGCCGAGGTTTACGGCCGCCGCCGTGACACTGAGAGTGCCGCCACCATAACCTCGGAATTAATACCTCGACAACTGACGTGGTCCAATCATTTATTTGAATACTCATTCATAATAATTAGAAATGCAGTGCATCCGTCACTAACAAGTCGTAAGAGTGTGTGGTTGCCATCCGAACGTCACCTCAAGATACAATTCTGATTGCGACTGATTGAATTCATGTACTGCTGCAGTCACAATCAAAATGAAATCATAATTCACAATGGCAGTAAAAAGCTGAGGTATACGGCGTCCGCCATAACCATATCAGTGGAAAGCAAACAAGCAGTAAATGCGCAGGGAACGGTGTTGTGTGTGTGATTGGAAAATGTCCCCGCGGGCGACGTCGCCATTCAAACGGTTTGTTTTGATTTGTGATGTCAAACATGACGTTATTATGTTTTAACCTACTTCTAACAAGTTGTTATGTTACAATCTGGTGGTAAAATGATTAAAATGTACATTCGTTGCTTAAGAAATTGTATCTTTGTACATTGTAGATTGTAGAAAATATAGAAATTGACCTTACAAAATGATGCATTATTACACCATTAAACTTACCATTATGAACCTTTAGTGCCTAGTTTCTGCATACCTATCTTGGTCGACATAGTGGCTATCCTGTTTCCGAGCCCATTTCAGATTTAGCAGCAAGGCCGTTTCGCGACTACAGCGGAAACAACAAGCGATAAATGTCGATAAACACCGCAAGTGCTCGCTCTACACCCGGTCAAGAGCAATTAAAGTGGGTCATTTTGAACAGAAATGTGTATAGTATGAGAGAGCCGCAATATATCCACTTCAAATCTGAGTTAATAATACATATTATATTTATTAAAATTCACAGCACATATGTATAACTTTTCAAATTGTTTTAATTAAACTCATTAAAACTATCTATTCCTAATACTTAGTAATAAAGATGCATGAGGATAGCAAGTTGTCAGAATTGTTAACAAGGGTAAGAGTGTATTTAGACGTTGACTCTTAATAGTTTTCTACTTTTATGTCCTTACCTAACTTGTTCGAGCCGTCCACACATAAATACATCTCTTTTTACGCCCTTCCCCACGACATAACTCGTTACCTCCACACTCGATTGACGTAGGTACACAAGACAAGTCAGCTACATTTTTATACAAATTCTACGCTGTACTGACTTTTAGACTTTTAGAATCCGATAAAGGGTCCCAACCCGCGACAGTTATTAAAACTTTCCCAAAGTCAAGGGATTAATGAAAGGATAAACTGGGGATTCGGGATAATCACTGAAACAGGCTTCAAGTAAAGTTGTTCAACAAAATTAGAGATTATTATCTGTTGGAAGGCATCCAGGACGAAACACGTATTCATTTAATAATAACGGAATTAAGAGTGATTTCGTCAAAAGCTACACCGTATGTCCCCTAAATCTTTGCCATTGGTTATGGTGCGACTCTAACCTCTTACAGCTATACTTAGTGTAGAAGAACAAAACAAGAATACAATACAATACATTAATATTATTGAATGATTTTCCTCTAAAATTATCCATTAATTTTAAACCTTATTTGACAGTCTGCAACGTAATTAGATTTCATAAAACGTTCCACGTAAATTAAAATCTAATAATAACTACTAAAGTGAGAGGGAAGGTTTTAGTTACGGTAGGTAAGTATAGCGTGAAATTAAAATACTAAAAGCACTCCAACTCATGCTTATGCCTACTTTTGTAGAGATACCTAGCCTGGAACAGACAGAAATAAAGAGATTAAATAGATAATTGCTACAGATTAGACGACAAAACGATTCCCATGCTAATGTGGCTAATGAACATGCAAATAATAAGATGATAAGGGAAAATAATCCCAATAGTTTGGCATTTAAGGAAAACTGCCTACACGTACACTACACCTACAGCCCCATATGACGGAAGTGTGGGAGGACTTCTAACAGTATTATCATTTAAAGTGTTGTTGTAATTGGAGCTAATAATATCCCTTCTGTTTTTTTTATTGTTTGTTTTTATATTTTCCTAACATCGATAATACCTATTTAAATACAAAGCGAATGTTAAATATATATGTATAAGTATACTTTGCCTTGGACGGACTAATCCCAATAAGGCCTTAATAGTTTCCCCTCTGGGTTAGAAGGTCAGATAGCAGTCGCTTTCGTAAAAACAATCAATCCATTCTTAGGATTATTTGTCAAGCGGAATCCAGGCTCCATAAATGCGGGGATAACGCGAGGAAGAAGAAGAAGATTACATTTGACGGTATCAACTTGCACGCAGTACCTAAAAACATAGTTATAGTTGAGTCCCTCGCCGTACAGTCACCATCATATATATCGGAGCGGCCAAGGTGCTCACAAATATCTGAACGCGCCTCTATTGTCAAGGCGTTAGAGTGCGTGTTCAGATATTGTGAACACCTTGGCCGCTCCGATATATCTGATGGCGACTGTACATACAATTCTCGTGAGATCACTTTTGAGCTCTAGTGAAACATCTATTGAGTTATTCTCTGATAGTTGGTGGATGTAAAACATCTTTGACCATTGTGTTAATTTCAAAGCCATAAGAGTATTGTGGCGGTTTCCGTAAACTTGACGAAGAGGATTGTCTATGGATAAGAGGCAAAGTTGCCCGGGTGTGCGGTAACGAGCCTCCACAAATTGTGCCGATAAATTGTAAAGCTTTATGTGTCGCCCTCGGGCCGCTACACATACAAATTACGGAAAGGTATCTGCCCCAGTAATAGACGTATATTTGTGTAGAACACGTAAGCTCATTTATTTTATAACCGAAAATGAACATGTTTTCATTATTAATGCAAGCTAGCAAATATAAAGGTGGCTTAAGCAAGCAAGTAACATACGCTTGATCACTTAAGCGTAGCTTAAAAGCATAAAGGTAATATACGCTTGATCACTTAAGCGTTCTTGGTGCTAAAATCACTGTAGCTCACTACTTATGGTTTTTTTAAATAAATTATGGATTTACGGGATTTTAAATGCTCTAATTATTAATTTCCATAGGAATTATATTTTGTTATTAAAATCTAAAACTAACAATACATTAATTTACCGGTAATACGAAGGTCTCCGAGAACTTTCTGTGTTTGAAATAAAGACCTTAAAGGGGCCCAGGCCCACTGATTAGCAGTCCGCCGGACGATATCGGCCTGTCAGGGCTGTCAGTTAAACGCAAAATACTTTTCCTGGTGCATTCTTAAGAATCCATCACAGGTCATTTGCTAACCTATCCTTACCTATGGTAAGGTTTTGGTTGGTGCGGTGCAAGTGAAGTCTATGCAGCTACATGTCTGTGCTTCCACCGTATTAATACCGAGCGAACGCTCCGTTCTCGGTCGACAAACAATAGGAATCTTATTCCCGAGAATAAGATATGCTCTATTCCTTTTGGTTGAAAAAGCGTGGGCTAAATCTTGACTAAAGTGACCTTGAGACACTTAACAACTTAGCGTTATTGGAGCGCCTTCTTAAAGCCTAGGTGTTAAATTAATTTTGTATTAAAAAGAAATGTGAAACGTCTGCAAACGATGCCTTAAAGCTTAGAAATAAATTAAAAGTGTAAAAATTGACTGTCTCGAGCGGGGCTCGAACTGGCGATTCGGGATCACGGCGAGCCCATCTACCGAGACTTCACCCGAGGACTGCATATAAGTTCTTAGTATTCCTATAGCATCCTATTGCACCGGAGGGCCATGTGTCAGTCCCGTTCGATGTGAACACACCATATCGGCACTTCGGTACCACCAGGTGAGATTGTGGTCAAATGCTTACCTTTATCCAATAAAAAAGCTTGTTTATAATGTTTTTATTTTTCAAATAAAATATACTAGTTTAACCCGAGCCCACAACTCGTCAGTGGTGGAAAATCAATTGTAATAACACCTTCTTCGGGCATTACGCACGGTTCCTGCGCTTACACAAGAAAGGTGAGAATATTGTTTTGAATACAGGATTCAATTTCGCATTTTAATGTATTTTTAGTGCTCATAATCTGAAATTGCAATACATTACTCGTATTTATCTTTAAAGCAGGCTGAAAGTGAACTTAAAATCTTATAAGGGTACTTTCAATTATAATTGATAGTACCCCCCAAAATACTATAAAGGTTTGTCGGTTTATACAATATTTGGAAATATTGCGGCAGCAATGCAGCCGACAGTTATGTCATTCTGCAGCGGTTTCATGGTTGCATTTTTAGCACCTGTCATGACATGTGTCATTTTCGCACTTACATATTTGTTAGAACGTGGCAGGCATCGTGACAAGAGCTGACCATATTATTAGTCCTACTGATAAGAGTGTATGTTCCTATTGGCCTGAAAATAATTTGTACCTAGTTAGGTAACAGGCGTGACGTGACGTTATCACTTCTGTAGGTATGTATTAATTATAATAAGTAAGTTTGTTAACAGATTGGGTAATTTCCGGGTCAAACCACGAAGTGTGCTTATAACTAGTTGGAAACTTATGTTGTGTTCACGGATAGAATATTTGAAGAACAGAGTTGCCACAGCCACGAGTATCAACAAGTCTTGATTGATTGGTACACCGATTTGAAAATTCAACTCTGAACTTGTGCAGACTTAAGGATGATTCACGTTAGACCGGGCCGTGTCCGGGCCGGAACTTCTGGCGCATCGTTTTCTATGCGCCGAAAAACATCATTGCCTGTCATGTCAGAAAAGTAAGGCCCATTCACGGCCCGGTCTAACGTTAGTCATCCTTTAGACTGTCTCGTCAGAAACACCTCACCGCAATAAACTCCTCGTGCCCGAGAGCCGTGTGTGACGCCTTCGAGTAAACAATGGAGACGTGTTTTTATGTAATTGTCGTGTCCGCCCAATTATTTCACAATTGACAAAAATTCCACGATTTAGAAACAATCATGTGGCTATTGTAAATGTCTATTCACAGCATTCGCATACTAACAACGTGATTCACAATTTCATCAGATAATAGACGAGCGAACGAATCGCCTGATGGTAGGCAACGGTCTCGTAGTATGTACTAGAGGGGTTGCAATTGCGTTACCGGACTTTAAGATTCCCATCTTAGAGTAGGTTAGGTATGCTCTTTTCTTGAAGGTTTGGTGGAGATTTTTCTTTTAATGCAAATAATGGTATTGCAGGGTGTCCTTAGACGACGGTGTCAGGCTCGTTTGCTTCCAAATATTTTTTTTTGGTACTTATTTCCCTTCGAATGTGTTTCAAATAAATAAATAGATTAGTTTGTGTTTTATTAAACGCGCTCAAAAATAGGGGCAAATAATTAAGGAACTTTTAAGATAATACCTACTTCATTTCATTAATACGAATACGATGAGCCCCGGGATGACGGCAGTTATATAGAAATTCTCCAAATCGCAGAGTCAAATGAAGTAAAGTTGTGAAACTTGCGAAGTATTCTGTGGGTGGCTAATTGCATAATAGATCACCGCTCTCCAGATCCCGCCGAATAAAACATATATTCGTATACGGATCGTTCACCATCTTCGTACTTATATATTTATGTAAATAAAACAACCAAACCTTAACTCCGTTTTTTTGTTAAGTAACGGTTTAATTCTCTACAATTATGTTGACCCGCGTTGCACGCTTAATTAATATGGATAAGTATTATGAAGCAAAATAAACAGACACAATAGAGTGAGATAGAACTCTTTTTGTCATGGATAAAGCAAGGTTATATAAAGTGTTCTAATTTTAGGGTGACCATGCATGTCTTAAAATAGGTAATAATTATAAAACTTTTTTTTTATACTGAAAAAGAAAATAACATTAATCTCAAATACTGACACGAGACAATAGCTTATCATTTACTGAATGCCTAGGGTTGATCGTGCTCACGTCTCATGAATCAGTAAATCACGCGGTATTTTCTTCTGAATAGGGGATCTGTTGGGAGGTAATCTGCCTCGCACGCATCCACCTGTTGATGCTAAACTCCTCTTTATTGCTTTTCAACATTCATTACGGAGCTTCCGTGGGTGACTATATATTGCTCTCATAATTGTTATTGCCATTATATTACCTTTGAGGAAGATTGAACTTAATTAAGGATGTTTATTAGGGAAAATGATCCAACTCACAAAAATCTGTCAATATATTTTTGAAGTGAAAACTTCTTTAGCTGCGCTGGACACTTTTTGAGGTGGGGAAAAAATTATAAACCCGAGACAGCGATCACGTGACCGTAACGTTTAGATGGCCACTCATTTAGATGGCATTTAAATCAATAAAGAAAAACTCAATGACATTACATGAAAAAGGCTCTAATCTTGTACGGGTTGAAATAGGAGGATCTCACAGTTACATTCTAACTTTATATCACTCAAATATAATGCAATAAAGGTACATCTTGATGAAATCGCTAATAAAAGTGAACTCTAGTACTGGTGGATAAAACTCGAATTATATTTAGATGCGAGGTCTGGAAGGTAACTTTACAATTTCCATTCGAATTTTAAAGCAATTTCGGAACTAAAGTTTTTCAATAGAAAGAGGATGGGCCAATTGTACATAGTGCTGCAGACATTTTGGACTAGTCATTGAGTTTTTTACTTCTGTCGGCACTCCCGGAGTGCAACCCGTTGTTTTTTTTTTATTTTCTGTAAGGACGAACAAAAGTCTTTATTGTCGATCGTACCTATTTAAGCAAGCTAGATTCGACCCATTTCTTATTATTCCTAATAGCACATACAACATACATCGAGCTGATCTGATGATGGACATAGGAGGTGGCCATAGCAACGTGATAAAACAATGCAATCTAATTGTGTTAGGGTTTGTTAGAATGACTCTATGAGTATTAGTTGCCTGTTGAAAGAAGAAACAGCCATAATAGCTTGTATAACAAGTGAACAAAAAATAACCAAATCAGTTTACCCGTTTAACAGCTACTTAAAGTGTCACAGATCTCGAAAAACCACTTTTTCGGCGTCACGGGTTATATATAAGTACTTGCTAAAGTACCTAATTCTGCTGTAGGTACCTACTATTGTCTTCGTGTATCACCTTCACCTATGCCATATTTGTCTTTCACGTCACGTCGATTTGATACACGCTCCGCGGCGCAGCTAGACGTGGTAATAAAGCATTTTATTACTAATATAGTCAGCAGAGCTATAAAAAAATGTAATTAAGGAGCTGCAAAAAAACCTTAATAGAAGCGAGAATAATGGAAGCTGAAAATGAGGAATTTCCGTGGGTATTTTATAACGAGTTACCTTTATAGGTAACAGGTTCTGTTTTTGCCTGCGATTTCGTCTGCTTGGGACTCGCAATTAAGTAGGTACCTACGAGTACCTACTAATTACGACGAGTAATTAAGTATACCTTTGTAATGTGCCAAATGAAAATGTACCTCTTTGTTTGTGTTAAGTCATAAGTTATTTATTTGCGAAATATAGTGTATACATAGGATGTTACATTTCATAGTTAAGTGAGCCAAGCTACCTTGTCACACTGTGACAATGTTAATTGTATGCCTAATACTAAACATGTCATTGCGCATTGTCAGTTGCCATTTTATATATTGTATATATGCAAGTATAAAATATATATTATGTATATTGTATATTTATTTGTGTATTAGGTTTTGTTGTAATAGTTATATAAGTAGTATGTAATATGTGTGTTTGTGTTTAATAGTCTCCATATTTCACTCCGTGCACTACCTGTTGACTTTTGTTTGAGTTATACATTTCCTGCTACCCAAAGGTTGTCTGGAAGAGATCGCTTTTTAGCGATAAGACCGCCTGTTGTTACCGGGTTCTATTGTTCCACTAAAATTTCTTTGTAATTTTACATGTATGTAAGATGTATGATTATTGGTGCAATAAAGAATATTTACTTAGTTACTTAAACATGCACTTCGATAATATCTAAAATTAATTCATATTTAAGTACATAACAATAATACATACTAACATACAAAATAACAAAGTTCAAAACTGATTATTTGGTATAATACGAATTAATTGAGATATCACAGATTTTTAGGTAAATATATCAATGTTTTTATATAAATTGCTCTCTCTTACAATGTTTCAACAAACAGCCCCAATTTGACTCACTATTCTCATATTTTTTTTTAATTATTTTAATACAGGTACAGATCTAAAATAATATATATTATGTAATTTATACTTATAATTTTAATTGAACGTCTTATTGCTTATTACTCAAAGTAAAGTAAATAAGGATATCCTTTTTCGTCGCTATAAAAAAAAAAACAGATATTCATAATTTATGGACGTACTCGACTGTGTATTTCTTTAACAATCTAGCTTCTTGTGAAAAAATGTACAAAGCGAAAAACTTCCTAAAAACTTTTCCCACCGGCTTTTAAGAGAACACAAGAAATATCTAATCTTCCAAGTTTCTGAAAACGTTTTATGAATGTAAACTACTTTTTTATGGTGGTTTATGCTCTTTAAGCCCTTTTAGGTACCTATGGGTATTTACACAAACTTTAGTCGACAGTTTACTTCGCAATTTTTCGATTCAATTTAATTCAATGCATTTATTTCATGTAACCAAGACACATTTTATTAGTAACACTTACAAACTAAGGGGTTAGTAAGTAGACATTGAACTTTTGTCAATCGTTTTCCCTACTAAAATTTCCAACAATTACTTGAATAAGAAAAGTACTTATGTTATAAAAGAATTGTTTATTTAAAGCTCCATATATCCTTCATTCAGTTGAGGTGATCCTGTGAGGATGTGCATTGGAGTAACGAGTGAAATCAGGTTACAAAGAGTATCTGCCGTTCCCCTGGCTGCAGTTAGGAAGCCACCCTGCTAGTTGTTACGACTAGTTTCTCACCGTATGTTATTCGTTACTAAATACATGCAGTACAAAAGCGATGAAACTATTAAACTATAAAGTTAAAGGAAGGCGGAAAATGCCGGTGGTCAATTTCACTGTGATAGCGGGACAATAATTAAATTATGCGCGTGCGATAGAGATAGGAAATGAGGGTCAATGTATGAAATTCTTTGTGTTTTTACTTTAGAAACAGGATTTTAAGAAGCGTAGGTACAATTTCTCCATAAAACAACGCCAACTAGTTTTGTGTGGGTTCGTTACAATTATTTTGTATGTGTAAAGAAAAGTACAATCAGTGGTAAAATTTTGTACCAATAATGAATTTTGTGCCAAAAACTTGAGGTTTTTTCCAAATAGCTACATTCTCCGGCGCTGTTCAAGCAAACCGAATGAAACTTCGAGCTACCGACGGAAACACGATACGTAACGCGGAACGTGTTCCGATTGTACGCGCCTCCGGGCTTTGACTCACTGGCAACCAAGGCTCTCCTATCTACTTCAATCGCATCAAATCTTTTAAATGTTTTTGTTTATTTTTTAAAGTAACCTAAGGAGCAAAACACAATATTATGAAATAAGAAAAACGTAATATAAGTTTTTTGAACTTTCTCAGCGATTTATTTCCAAAATATCACCTTCTAAGCGCCAGTTGCACCACTTGCACCAACCACACTGATCAACATCACTCAACAGACAACTGTTAAAATTCCCATACATAAATTTTATTTAGCGAACGCTTTAACAGTGACATACGGTTTGGTGTAACCGACCCTAAGTAAGTAGATTATAATTAGAGCTTTCAGATAAGGAAACTTTCTATGGAAACTTCACCAAAATACTAGTCTGGTTATTGAGGAGTGCTAGTCGTAGTTGAAGTGGCTGGAGTGCATGAAGTCCTACTTATTCAGCAAGTCTCTCCCTGGAAACTAAACACTGACGTCTTATCGTACTCGGACCTAGTCGATAAGTTTGCCTTCGTAAAGCAAACACCGGCGCGTTGAGAGTTACCTCTCGTAACTATGTATTGTGTACGTAACGTAACTATCTCAAGATAGGAAAAGGCCAATTCGAACGTACACTATCATCAAATTGAGATCTAAATGAAGAAGTTATTTAGGTATCAGCCGCGAGTGCATTTCACTCGTAAGTACTTATCGTAGACATTATTTCGATGTTTATACATATGTGCGTGTTTCCTATATTGAAAGATATGAGAAATAATAAATTAACTTTTTTTTTATACCACTTATTGAATGAAACAGCTCCAAAGCGAAGCGGAATCATGCGACTACCTGCTAAATTAAATGTCAGTCAACATCCGGGTGTCTGACAGCCGTTCCGGAAAGTGAGTCGATGGCCTTCGCCATATGTTCTCATTCCCAGAAAAACAATCGGCGACAAACTTTTTAAAATGACGTGTATTAAACCAACGAAATGCGGCTAATATTTTAACTACGAGGCGATATTGTTCGACCACGTGTAATACATAGTACAATTTTTATACAGATCAAAATCTTATGTTGTGGATACAGACGACTACCCATGGATACACAATATTAGTATTTTTGCGCATTCAATTCGGCCCTGTTATAATTATTTAATCCGTATGAAAATTAACAGTGCCGACTTAATCCGTATGAAAATTAACAGTGCCGAGTACCCGGTGCCGCAATATGCTACATCAGTCGCAATCAGAAAGTAACCTTAAGGAAAGTTTTCATGGCATTAACTTGACAACACTACGATAGCACAACATTGACTTGCTTGTAGGTACTTTATTGGCAATACAAACTCCGGAGCCGTGGTGATTGCGGACACGGCCGTTAACCTAACTTATGGCGACACCGAGGAGCTTCGCGAAGACCAATATCGAAGCTTGAGGCTTAACTGCGAATCAAACTTGCTGTTTATATTTATTACGCCCTATGTAGGGTCCATGCTGTACTCAAGTAAACTTAAACACTTTTGTAAAATACCACGGATTCATTCAATAAATGATTATGATTAAGGTCATGTGGGGTTAGAGAAACAATAGTTCGTTTTGCTCGGGACTCGGGACACTTAGGGCCCGATTTCGATTTTGAAATAGACATCAATTAGATATCTTTTAGACATCACCAAGCTACGATAATGATATGTTTAAGATCTAACCTGTCAAATGCGCGTTGAAACTTGACATTTGCGCGATTCTGGAGATACTCTTGAACGATTTCCACAGGATATGACTTAGATCTCCAATTCACATCTAATAAATATCTTACTCTATCTACGTAAAAGTGACATTGGTTGCCCGAATTGCGCTGCAAAAGAGAACTAGTTGATATCTAAACTATAACGTATCTAGAATGGATCTATTACATGTCGTCTGTTGTGAATATCTTGAAGTTCGAATACGGCAGTTAATTTAATAGTGTACACAACCATCGACGCTATATATGTATACCTAATGGCCGAAACTAATTACAGCCAACTAATTTGTAATATTAAGCCTTAATTAAGTGATAATTGATCAGACAAAATAATTTGCGCCCAACGAAAAATCTCTGCCAAAATGATCGGCATTAATTGGGTCTCGATCCAATAATGGCCTCCAGCGGAGTCGCTATTCAGAAAGCCATCCGCTTTGTACACCCACTCGTACTTGATCAGATTCCAGAATCAATTTGACCAACGATAACAGGAATTAAAAAAAAGCTCGCGCTTCTGGATGCAGTCCTTGTATCGTACGAGTATAAGTACCTATCGAATGACACGGTGGTGTAATGTACACGGTGATTATACTTTAAAAAAATCTATTTTAGTTAAAGGTGTAGAGTGCGCCCTATAATTCCTAAAAATATATTTTTATACATTCTAACTTCTACACTAGCTTCGGAGAAAAATCGCCGTGATATTTCTGAATCCGTTTCCAGTAACAGGAACACCAGGAATAGTTCCGAAGTCCCGGTGTTGGTGTATATCCGGAGTAACGGCAAATGAACGCTACATTTTACTCTCGCAGGATTTGCCCGTAAGAGAATTACAACAATGCATAAAATCAGGATTTAATTACGGAAACCACAGTAAAGGGGAAATTACAGTAACATCTCATTTTTTATTCATCCGCTTTAGGAATGCCGGGAGCCAAATTCTGATGCAATAATTTGTTACGTTTTTGATATTATTTTGATACGCACTTGGTGATCGCTGGTGCTGGTTGTTGAAAGTCGTGAGTGAAATGTGCACCAATCATTAAGACGATCGACAAGGACGTATCAAAACTAGTTTAACAAACAACAAACAAACACCCCAATAACAAATTGTGAAATTTCTCTAATAGGGAGCTCTCTAGGATTTCAGGTGAATTTCATCCGCGGGCGCTCCGGGTTAAAATAAACTCTGCTGCGGTTTTCAGATGACCTTACTTACTTCAAAAAAGGAGCGATCAGGATTTTAAAAGGTCGGCAACGCGCTATCTGACAGACAATAAAAGCGCGACCTTATGCCAACTGACTGTGTCTTAATCATGTATACCTAAACTAATTACCTATTATCATCAAGTACTACCAGATTTTTTTGCGTTGCTTTAGGTAATTCTAGATAGTAACTATTAAGTTAAACTACTTTATACAAATCGACTCTGGTCAAACGGAGCTCCGCGCACAACGCGTAACCGCGTAACTCGCAAATTACCTACTATTCCCGGATTTTCAAAGATTCCGCTTCGGGCGCTGAATTCATAAGCAAATTAAATTATATTTAAACTTTTATACACCCACGTCTAGTAATAATGTTAGTTGGTGGTAATCGTCCTAGGAAGGCCGGTGCAGCGGCAGTACTCGCCGGGGCTTCGCGCGCGCCGCACGACCCACACGGAACGCGACAACTTTCCGTTTTAATATTTAAATTTTCACGAAAACTTCGTAACTATTTTAATTTGTGAGTGAAGAAGGCGATTAATTTGATTTGGAATTTTTGACGAGTTCTCGAGAAATTTGTAAGTTTTTGGGTTTTTAAAGGAAATGTTTTGCAGTTTGTTTTGATTGTGAGTTACTCATGAGATTTTTACGGTTTTATAATGAACCGTGAATAGATAAGGCACGTGATTCAGGTATTTTCAGGTAACTCGTCGTAACTGGAGCGATTGCCATACATTTTAAGCGATTAGCATTGTGTAGGTATAGTGTGAATTATTTATTAAACCTAGGTTCTCAAACAATTAAATGTCTATTTTTATTATAAATCCGAAACATATTTTACAAAATCTGCCCCTTTTAAAAATTACAATAATACTTAATTTAAGAATTTAAACAATTAAATATTCAAAAAAAAACGACAACTAATAAAAATCGGTCCGTAAAAATTTCCCGTAAAAATAGGTGACATAGACGGAAAAAAATATTTTACATACAGCGCCCCCTGCCGTGTGCGCGTATTCCCGTAGATAGGTATTCCTGAAACTTGTCAATTAAGCAAAGTTTGTTTGTGTCCCGCGGGCCGTGAATTATAGTCGCAAGTTCGACGTCCAATCAATGCCTTTTGTGTTCTGACGGTTCGGTCTCGTGAGTGTCATGTAAGGGGGAACTTTTGAAGGGAAAAGGGAAAAACTATACGTTTCAGTGGGACAATGTGTTGGGCAAAGGGACACAAGACACAACACGTTGAAACGTATTGCTTGTCAGACTATTTGCGAAGCGAAATTGGTTTGCTTTGACATTTTACATGCTTTAAAATTACTAACGTTGTCACCGTTGTAACGTTGTTACCAAGGTTGTCTGGAAGAGATCGCTTACAGCGATAAGACCGCCTGTTGCTACCATTATTTACACTGTAAATCTGTTATTTTATTTTTCTTTGTGGTGCAATAAAGAGTATTTACTTACTTACTTACTTAACGTAATAAAAACTTATAAACTAAAATTATACTAAATTAATAAAAATATAACGTAATTACAATTTTTTTTTATTTATATAATTTCATACCGTTTTTTTTGGCTTATTTTATTCAGTATATTAAAATTATTAATAACTTATTTAGTATATTAAAATAAACCCACAATCCCTCGTAGTTCTTTGACTTTGGCAATAATAGTACTTAGTATGTTTAATTTTTGTAACAACGGGTGTTTGTTTTCCTCATGAAGTAGTAAACCAAAGCCAAATCCGAAAACTTAACTGTACATTACCAGTTCGCCGGACGATATTGGCCTGTTAGTTAATCGCAAACTTCAGGCTTCGAATATCATCTGAAATGAAAATCACCATCATGTCTTACAGTAAGTCTTAGGTACCTAATATACGGCTATATCATTGACTATTACACGCTGACGGTCAAAATACGTGCTCCATATGAATATAACAATGACATATGCTATAATTATGAAGGGATGACGGCCGTCGAACCAAACCGACAATCATCGGCCAATCGGCGCTGCCCTGTCATTACATAGATGTCACTAGTGATGGGGCTACACGCGACTAATTACTAAATTTTGAGCAGCAAAACTCCCGTAAACTTACTCGATATTTTTGCCCTCATTTCATCTTAAGGCCCTAGTGCCGTCAGCTGAAATCATTCGTACACATAAAACCTGTTTACATTTGAAAATCTAACTTGTATATTATTCGTCGAACTAAATTTAGTAATACATACTTACAAAAGTCAATTAAAATGATCTAACAAAAGTTACTGATTCTAAAATCCATAGGTACTAAATTTCTTAAATGGTCACTAAATTAGATACTTAGCCATATCCAGTATTCCCTTGCTTAAAAATCTTGCAGAAATATATCGTGGCAGGCACAGTGTTACATCCTGACACGGAGAGACGGTGAATGAACGACGAATTTCTAAAATTCATTCGGAAATGGATTGACAGTTCCAATTTATGTATATTATTAGCCCCTGATTCTTTTGAAGCGCCTTTATTAGGCGCGGTTTCCTTATTTTTATGCTGGTATAAGCGTGGTATATCGGTGGACCTTATGCCTTTTGTAATAAGGTCCACCAACGTACAGTTAAGACTGTTGCTGTTTTTACTTCGTATTTTTAGGATTGTAAAAATCACTGTTGGTTTTTTCTGATATTTCATTATTTAATATGTCAGCCATTGGGCGAAACAATCAAAATAAGTTTACTGGTTTTGGTTATTAGCTACAGAAGCTATTAGATAACCTTACAAATCGAAGTAAATTATGGAATCTAGTATGTCAATACAGTGGAAACTGGATAAGTGGAACCTGGGTTAGTGGAAAACCTCTTTAAGTGGACCGAAGTTCTCGGTTCCAGTCCCTTGGCAACGAATTACCTCTATAAATGGAATTTTGGGACCTCTATAAGCGGAATCCATTTTTTCGAAAATTTCTTATTTTTACCTCTGTAACTGGAAGCAGCCGTCTTAGAAACCTCTATGAGTGGAATAGCTCTGTATTTTTAATAAACCGTCACACGGAGGGTAGTTTGTTTCGTTAACATTATGGTTCGTGTTTTAACTACGTATTTTGTATGAGTAGGTACATACTGGTTGCTCTTGCATAAATAAATATTAGGAGTGATTTTGTTTCTGAAATTTTGAAAATTGTATACGAGTACTGTGGATTATTTACAATATTGCTTTTTTTATGTCAGGATTACATACCTATTTTTTGTTAATACACATATGTATATCTACATACATATTTAATAAAAGATGATTATTTAAGTCTAGATCTTTTATTTGACCATACTATACGTGACCTCTATAAGCGACATTACTAGTATCCAGAACCTCTATTAGCGAGAGCCTCTGTAAGTGAGAAAACGTTTTATTTAAACCTGGTTAAGTGGAAAACTGGATAAATGGAAAACCTGGATAAGCGGAACTAAACAGCCGGTCCCTTGCGATTCCACTTATCCAGTTTCCACTGTATATTGAATATTATCATATTTTTATCATCATTAATAGGTACATGTCATTAAAACCGAACACTTTCAAGCCATTCAATTAGGAGTACAAACGGTTGTACATATCTACATAACATGACCGATGTGTTGTTAACCTGGTGATCGTAGTTAAACGCTTACAAGGAATATTCTCAGAACGGGAATATCGGGAATAGTCAAGCACATCACTACGCGACAGACGATCGGAACCGGACATTGGAAGCTCTTTCATATTGTAGCGATATTGTAGGTTTTGTTGGTGTCATGTTGCATACAAACAACTGGTTACATATAACCAGACGTTTTGGACAATTTCCGTCTTTAAGTTTACTTACATTGGTTATTCCATGATGTCCTCTTTGTTTTTATCCGCTATTTTACACCACTAAATTAAATTTCACATTTTGTTTAATAATAGCCTTTCTGGTTTCTGCCAATAGACAAAAGGGAAAAAGTAATCAGTACCTACTAAATGCGACCAACTAACTATTCTGGTTCAGTGATCCAAAAAGAATCTATCCTCAGAAACGAGAGCGCTCCTTCACCTGTCCCGATACTGCGCAACTTCCTGCCAGTAACTGACGTGACCAAATAATACATAATTACCATTGATCTTCTTCTTTTCCTTTCCCTTTTCCATTTATTCAAGGTCGGCCCAGTCATCAAAAAGTGGGTCAACAACATAATTATCACTCATGTCGATAAAAAGGGAAAAGGAAATACTCTAACTTTCAACCGTTTAGCCTATATCAGTCTTTACTGCTAGGAAAAGGTACATATTAGTTAATGGTAGGTACATCTATTAGAAAATATACTTCACGCCACTCCTATAAATACTATAACGTTGTATTATAAATATCTAAGTCGTAAAATGAGTAAAAGTACTTAAAATCTTGTGATTCAACGTTACTTCACTATTATGTAAGCAGTGCCGGCATGTCGAATCACATTCGATAAGACTGACATACCTACATACCTTACTGATACACACGTTTTCTTTAGAACAATATCATTATTTGATTATACAAGTTTGTTGTTGAAAATGGTAGGACACAAGCGTAATTCTCGTCTGGTAGTAGGTAACCGCGTTTTTAGTAGGTATGAGTTAACACATTCACTGCCCCCGACGCACATGTGCGTTCACCGCCATACAAGTTTGTTCCTAGGCCACGCCTCCTGGCAGTGAATGCGTTAGTTAAGGTTATGCGTCTTTCCTGTAGATATCCTTATTAATGCGAAAGTTATTCTGCCTGTCTGTCTGTCTGTTACTTTTTCATGCTTAACATGTTGAATCGATTTATGGAGACAATTTAAGACCCGGGAAATGACATAGGATAGTTATTAACATACATCAATTCATCATTATTGCCCACACAAACGAAATTGTGGGTGGTTGGACTTTGTGATGTCTAATTGTCTACCTACCCCTAAGTATTTCATAGATTTACCTGAAGTAGTTGAATAGATTCAGTTCAGTTGTTCCCGAATATGACCACTGAACCTTGTGTCAAAACGTTGAATTAACCCTCTGACCGGCGCCACAGACACGCACGGCTACAGATTAATATCAACCTCATTCCAAGAAAGTTCACGAATGCGCGTCAAAAGTAGTAGCGTTAAAAGGGTTAACGGTTAATAAATTATATCGCGGCGCCCTTACATTTTTTATAGTGTATTTGAAACGCGAAAGACGCGAAAGTTTAATATTTTAGAGCCAATTCCACTAAAGGTACAACGATACGGTAACCATTTCCTTCGGGACCGTCCTCACGCAAGGCGAGTGTTTGGACATCGTTACGTTGCGAGCACAAAAGGGGTAGTTCCGAAAGCCACGTCCATGGTTACACTAGCTTCACCAGTATTACGTGGCCCTTCGATGACATACGTGTGTTCGTGTCCTAGGGTTCTTATTTATCATGTGTATTAGCTCTCAGATGGTTACGAACTACTTACTTAAGTGCTTTGTTAAAGGTGTCAGGGCAGCAAAGAAGCGCGTCACGAAACTCCCTTAAATAGGTACCCTGTATAAATATAGCATAGTGCATTAGTAATTAAGCTACCTACATTTAGGCGGTTTAAGAACTTGCATGCAATATTCGATTAATACTAACTTCAGCGTAAAAAGTGTAAGGACAAGTGAAACTGAATATTAGTCGTTGTCGATTTTATGACGTACTACAGTAGCGTGATGATTTTTAAAAATTATTACTTAAATAAAAAAAGAACACAAGAAATAATCAGTGATAGTCAGAATAACTTGCGTCAATATTTACAGTTGCAATAAGAATAAATCAAAGAATAATGAATACTGTTAACTACAAAGGATTTACTTACTTCCATTTGTTATTTTGATTTAGAATTTGCTTACTATCGATATCAATAATGCTTGAGTCGATGCTTAATTAATCGCTAGCACTTGTACGTTTTTGTGACGAATAACAACGAAGAACTGCGGGACAATGCCTTCCTCGAAACGTCGGAGGTAATCTTAAAACTTTATTATAAGCGATTTAGTAGGTACCTTTTTAGTTAAGTAATAGTTAATAAGATAGTGAGCGCACTGATGTTAAGTAGTGTCATGAACAAGCGGTTAAAGTTGGCCACTTTGGCCAGGTTGTTTAGCCTATTCTGTATATAAAGACAAGTTTCCTCACATGGTTGTTAAGATCTGGGTTCCGTACTTCCATATAACACGAGCTGTCAAATAAGTTGAAACATTACTATAACGGGGCAACAAAAGACGCCTCACGAAATTTCCTGAAATAGGCACACGTCCTACCTACTACTACTATCCACCTTATGCCATGGCGTTTAGGTCGAAGTTCCCTTAAATTACTAAACGTCTTATCGATACCTACAATCAAGCCTAATAAATGACGTCACTTTAGATTTGGTCATTATTTGAGCTTCAACATTTAACTTAGGAAAGGACATAATTTTACTTCCTTATTAGGTACAGACCACGTAGACGAACTAAATGCTTTATATTATAGAAGTACCTACCTTAATATACAGGGTGTTTGGTACATCGTTTGCCAAATTAAAACGGTGAATAGGTTGAGTCATTTGCTATCTTTTCAGGCCTAGAAATTTTTAATTTGACATAAGCTTATTTTTCACTTCTATGACAGTTTTTTATAAATTCCAAATTTTTACTTGCTAGTAAAAAAAAACCATGGCCAATTTTTGTTTTCTAGGCATGAGAAGATAGCAAATGACTCAACCTATCTGCCGTTTTAATTTGGCAAACGATGTACCAAACAACCTGTATAAAGCTAAAATAGGTACTACTAATGCCGTTGTGCACGTAATATGCTATTATAAGTAAGTGTATGACGCGCAGAAATGTGCAATGCTAAATAAGGTGCAAGTGCACGGGTCAAGGCGGGCGTGCGGGTCGGGTTCATACCGCGCCGCATGCTATAGACAAAACAGTACGATCTCTAACGACAATCTGTTTGCAATGGCTTCGTGAGCAACAGAACCACGTCCAATATAACACAACTTCCATAGTTAAGATCACATTTCCCGCTAAGCTACTTCTGCTACCTAATACGACTGTACGATAAAACATGAGTCTTATGACGTTGGAAACATTTTTTTCCACTCTGACAGTGATGTTTCTCGTAAATAAGTTCACGGCTGTGCTCCGCACAATTACAGCACAATGGATGACATTGACAGGTGACTTGTGACAGCACATCGTTACATGAAATTGATGAAATTAAATAAAGTCTCAGCTCGGTGCTCCGCTACTCTTGCATTACAATAACTATAAAACTACGATATACGTTTAAGAAAAAAAAATACAAATCATTAATTTTTAGATCTTAATCGTTTATTGGAACCATGGTATTACAAGATGTTCTTTTTTTCAGTCAGTACATACATGGACCCTACTAGGGCGTGGCAACATTTTAAAACCACATTTTATCTAAAACTATCTTAGAGAGTAATAGAAATGATGTTACTAATGTTACGTGAAGTGCGTCACTATCAACCTGTATTTGGCGTACAAATGTACAGTACAGTACACTTTTCCCGAAAAAAGCCGTGTTACGAATCGGATAACTTACCTAGATTAAAACCATGATTGTTGGACGCAGACCTAAGATTAGCTGACATTATTTTGTACTTATCTAAATGCTACTCTCAGCTGTTTCCACTCTGACAGTGATGTTTCTCATTAAATAAGATCACGGTAGTAGGTACAACACCGTACAATTACGGCACAATGGGTGGCATTGACAACGAACATAGTTAGGTACATCAAATTAAGTGAAGGATCAAACTCGGTATTGCACTACACCATCGATATTTGCACAAAAACAAAAAAAAAATTCACACTCTATTTATTAATGTCCAGATTATAAACATATATCGATTTAATGCTCAGTAAAAGGGGTTTAGCACTCAAACCACTGCTTCCAGTAAAATTTCTTTTATTACATCGATATACAGCATTAATTATAATATTACAAAAGATCAAATCGGACATAACCTCGGGGCAAAGACCTGCCGCCAAATCTGACAGTTCTCTAGATTCGCTACGAGACAGTTCGCTAGATGACATCATAGCAAAAACCTCTGGGATACCAAATCATTCTCGTTTCTTTGTTATCTCTTAACATATATAGGTAAATATTATATCCACATGCATCATTAAAAAAAACTTTCAGTGGCATTAGTCCATCCAAAAATAACAATAGTAAACAATTAACTTACAAAATGTCATTAAACAACTCAGTGTTAATAACTATTAGCTTCACTGAGCATCTGCATTGCACCTGAATACTGCACGATGACATCTTTACCACCTTCCCTTTCTTCATAACCATGTAACAGGCTCTTAATGATGTATCACCATGAAGCTGATGGTTGCGTATGTTTCATTTTCGTCGAGATCTACTCTCATTGTATTCCAACGTCTCTTCTCACAGTAGATGAAAGTAAATTACATCCAATCTTTATGTGGGCATTTGAATTCATAATCCCACTTCTGAGATATAAACATATATCGATTTAATGCTCAGTAAAGGGGTTTAGCACTCAAACCACTGCTTCCAGTAACATTTCTTTTATTACATCGATATACAGGATTAATTATAATATTACAAAAGATCAAATCGGACATAACCTCGGGGCAAAGACCTGCCGCCAAATCTGACAGTTCTCTAGATTCGCTACGAGACAGTTCGCTAGATGACATCATAGCAAAAACCTATGGGATACCAAATCATTCTCGTTTCTTTGTTATCTCTTAACATTTTTTTTTTTTTTTAATTTATTTAGGCAACAAACAGTCTTGTACAAAAACTTATATAATAATATTATATGTGTTAATAGACCTTGAGTGCCCTATCTTAATAAAACAATTTTTAATCTAAGTAACATATATAGGTAAATATTATATCCACATGCATCATTAAAAAAAACTTTCAGTGGATACTCATTACTGTGATGCTTACAAGATAAAGACAAATACCTACAGATTATATATTTTTGTAGATCTATTTAACAATTTTTTTTTTGTTTTTATTTTTTTTTTTTTTATTTAAAATTAAGATATTGTTACCCAGTCCTGTGAAATTTTTATAAAACGTATTGACTAAACAATATTGACAGAACACATCACATGTCGAAACTGAATTGCATAAATTCACGGATCAGTTACAACGAATAATTGCTAGAATAAATAACTAAACGAATAAGTTAGTGCGCGGACGTGACAACAGCCATAATCCCGTTAATTATTTTTTTAAACCCCGCCCCGCCCTATTCCTAACGCTCGCCGTCCGCTAGCGAGCATTCGAGTCACACTAACCAGATATAAATGGCTAAGATATCCATAACGACTATATTAAGATAACACTTGTGTATGGAATGTCCTGAAAGTGTACCATTTACTTTTTCTTTTATTTCTACTCAGAAAAAGACATGTAAAAAAAGGTGACCGAAAAATGTAGGTATGATAATTCACATGATTATATATTGTATGAATCATAACAAAACTGACTTCCAAATTTTCTTTTAATAAATAGATTTTGAGTCGGAATAATACAAAAGTAAATGGTATAGGTACTTTTTACTCTTACACCGGTTTTCCAGTTCGCTTGTGCATGTAAAGCTATTTCAATAACGTATGTACGTCAGCAGCTGGGCCTTTGAAGATAATTATTTTATAATTCCCTCCGAAACTCGCAGCTACAAAAGCTTACAACTACTGTATTTTTAGCAGGCTTTTAGGTGAAGGCTTAACGACTGATCCAGATTAAAGTCCGGAGTAAAAGCCGCGTGCTTTGCGAGTTTAAAGGTTTCGGTGTAGGGAAATGTACCTCGACCGCTGTTTTGTCATGTTTTAGGGCTGCCGTCGTCAGTTTCCCCGGATTTGTCCTAGTTTGAGGGCCGTCCGTGGGGGTTTTCAAAGGGTGTCCGGGGAAAATCCGGACACATTTCGTGTGAGGAAACAACTTATTGAATTTCATTATTTACCGGAATTAATGTGTACAAAGTAGGTAAAAACCGTATAAATACACGTCCGGGGAAAAAATGCGATTTACACCAAATGTCCGGGTTTTTTTAAGACTTTGTCTGGGTTCGGCGAATTTAGAGATGGCAGCATATGTCGGCGGCCGATCGTAAGATCAGGCAGATTGTAATGGTCCTGTGTATTGTTTTGAGGATAGTCACATTAAACCATTATATATGTTCGTTAGGTTGCTTCAGATGTCCGATAGGGCAAACTGCCCAGAAATAGGAGCCCCGCGTAGCGGGGCTCCGTCGACTCAGGGAACGAGTCAAAGATTTTCACGTTTCACAATATGCCTAGGAATTTCACGATATGCCTGATCTTACGATCGGCCGCCGACATAGGTATATACTCGCACAGTCAGTCAGTACTTATTCGGTAAGATTTTTATAGGCCATAGCATGCGGTGAAAAATTGCGGTTATATCAGGATCAGGTATACTATTATCTTAGCAACTTTGCATACTTACAAACTTCTATGCAGGGCAGCTGCTGTAACTTTTCTCCACAGCTGACCCTAACAAAAAAATGGACAACAAAATAAACATTACCGCTTTTAGCGCATACCACTGTAGCAGTAGGTATGAAGGGAACGTTCGTATTTCGGTAAAAGACAAGTTTGTCCCTTCAATCCCGGAATTCCACAACTGCTGTCTGTGACGTGCCGCGAATTTTAAAATAACATCCGTGATTCGCGTGCTTCACAAAATTCTTAAAAACTCCCGATTATTCCATTATACAAACGGAACGTTAAAAGCTTTCGTCGCTTTTAGCTATTTCCGGCTCCGCATTTCATATTTCTGTTTGATCGAATTTGAATTCTAAATAGTGTGCGCGCCTCGTCCCCTTGTGTAAATTAATATTTAGTCTTTGTGTAGCGTGACGTACCCACCTATAGATAACCCCAAAACTATCGTCACATCTTATAATCTCATGAGTTATTCTCTCATCAGTCACACGATCCCACTAAAAAGCCGTTACCATACAATCGAAATTACGCTCATGAAAAATTGGCATAAATATTTACGTAAAATATGTCTAAATACATAAATATATGTATGTGTAGTACAAAACGTTGTAGAAAGTTGTTATACTCGTAGAAAAGTAGGTTTATACCTAAACAAGTATTTTTAGCATTTTCATTTTTGAGCAGGGTAAGTATTTAGTGAAATATAGCGAGGTAATGGCTTCTAAATCAATGCTCTCGGTTCTCCTAACTTAACAGACAAAATCCATAAAAAAGCTGATAATGCTGGTAAAATGAGGTATTTTAGTGTCATGCAAGGAAAGCACCTGCAACCTATTTTAAAATACTTGTCTGAAAGCTTCCCTATTATAATCTGACCCCTCATTTCAGGACGACCATGGGTAATCATAGTTCAACATTATTTTGTCATATTTGAGCGCTGTGAAACACAGGTAGTGCGCGGGCGAGATAGCGCGGAGGTGTCCGCTGCAGGTTCTCAATGCGAACGCTTACCGAGCATTCATCGCAAGAAAACCAGACTAACAGAGATGTATTTTTACTTATAGGTGTATAATTGTCAGTGGAAAAAGAATCTTACAAGCTAACTTCAGAAACTAAGCTCAGCATTATAAAACTACACTTTTCCAAATCTTTTAGAAAATCAATGCCTAAAGATTTTAAAGCATAACAACAGGAGTAGTGGAAATTAAGGGGAGAGGCCTTTGCCCAGCAGTGGGATAACATATGCCAGTAAAGATAATCCAGGCTATTGGTCCCCGCCGGACACAGATTACAATAAGCGCTTCGTATAAATCATCATCATACTGCGCCTTATGCATGGTAGCGGTAACGTGGAGCGGGAGCAAATGGGAATACACCCGCCACTTGGCCACCGACGATCCAAGAAGACTTGAATCAATCAAGCAATGAACCCATATAAATATCCCTCAAAATCACCCGAAATGGAGATAACGGACAAATGAAAATGAAAAATGAAAATGAAAATGAAAAAATATTTATTCAGTTTACGAAGTACTTATACAATTGTAAGTGTTGGCGCCTCTTTTTAAGTAATAAATACCTGTGTTAAGAGGCACCGCTCTTCCTTGTTATGTATATATTTTAAAATTAACATAGATATATATAACATAGTGTGTGTGTGTGTGTGTGTGTGTGTGTGTGTGTGTCTGTGCCTGTGTGTCTGTCTGTGTGTGTGTGTCTGTGTGTGTCTGTGTGTGTGTGTGTGTGTGTGTGTGTGTGTGTGTGTGTGTGTGTGTGTGTGTGTGTGTGTGTGTGTGTGTGTGTGTGTGTGTGTGTGTGTTTTTATAATCCAAAAACATTTTGGATTAAGTTTTCTGTATCATAATTCATAATAAGTCTTACATTTAAGCCAGTCTGTTATTTTTTTTAATTCATAAAATGGTAAGTGATATATATTTAAGTGCTTAAGTATGACATTGTATAGGACAAGGATACCAGCTCCCCATTATACGATGGGAAATGAAATGGCGCAGGCAGATGATGAATTCTTACACTGGATTGATACAGACTTTTGCGTGGGTGATGCGAATACGTCCTGGCGTCCTCTCCGCTCGCTTTCCCAATTTCACGCTCCACGGACCACGGTGATAGCATTAATTTCGCTCACAAAAGAGCAGTGCACTTTAATAAAAATATTAGCAATACCTACTCGTATAGTACATACTTATATTGTTGCGTGATCGTAAAGGAAACGGTATTAGACGATAAATCATGAGTTTCATAGACCCACTGGTGACACAGTCAACAGCAGCGACTCTAACAACACTTTATCATCCCTCTTTTCACTGATGATAATTTCCAGGAATCAAACTACTACGCGCACACGATATATGCGTTGAATTTTAAAAGAACTGTCATAACGAATACGTCATAACGAAGGTGTTTAAGAGTTTGCAGCTTATTATCTCTCATTCCGAGGTGAAACCCTTAATTTAACTGATCTAATATCCATACCACTCAAGTTGATAAACAGGACCAAGTGCGGGTAGTTCGAAAGACTCGCGCGGCCAGAAGATGTTGAGGTCGACTTTAGCCAATCTTCTCCGGGACCACGGCGATAACGCAGTCCTCGTAACGTCGGAGGTTAATTTAAAAACTTAATTCATACGCGACTAAGTCCCGTTATGCTAAATAATAATGAGTAAAAATCGTCAAAGCTTAAATCAGTGTGTCTCCATTCCATCATTTGGTTCAGCATATTAGACAGTCGTTTGGCATACGACAGATGTGTCCGGCCCAGTCCCATTTAAGCTTAGCGGCTGTCAAGGCTACGTCGGCTACTTTACTTTGGTTTTGGAGCGCAAGATGGAATTTCTGATTCTGTCAGTCTGTACTGCGCTCCATCGTAGACATGAATATAAAATGGAAATATGGGTGAAAATATGTCACGTTCATTCGCATTTCTTCCGGCGCACAGTTAGGCCAGTATTAGGTTAGGTTAATCTCATTATCTAAGTTAGATGATACATATCTTTCCAGTATCAGCAATTTGAATTTAGTGCGTGAGATTACGGTAAACAGCTGAATGTTTTCTCCTAGGCCAAATGGGCCTGATTTATGGTAGGTATGTACATATTAGTTGACAACAAACTCTATGTCTGTGTGTTAAATTGCGTAGTAACAAGACTGATCACGCATAAAAATAATGAGGAAGCTTACTAAATCAATGTTTACATTATATTTATTCATCATTCCCGGCAGTAAGCTCCCAAATATAATTATTGTTTAGCTTTGATCATTTTTATATTCCCCTGAGGTTAGGTAAGCTTCCTAAATTTCACGTAGGCATTATTAAGCTTTTAATTGGCTTTCTATCGCACAATGAAAGTAGAATATATGTATTAAAAGCAGGTATTCTGTAAATTAATTACGACACATAAAATTTGGAGGGTCGAGGATTGATAGTAAGATAAAACGGCGGACGAGATTGGCAATTTACTATTTACGAAGGATTACTGCCTGCTTGGACACAGCAAACCAATGTAGAGTGGCCTTTGTATTTTGTAGCTTTGTGTTTTGTAGAAAGCAAACGAACAGAGGAATCGCCTAGTAAGCGATTACCGTCGCCCAATAAAACAAATTACCGGGTTGCAAATGCAATGTGTGTTGCCGTCCATAAAGATGGGAGTAGGTACGGTCTTTTCTTGAGGTCCAGAAATACCGCAAGCCATAGTTGATTCCACTGGTTATCAAATAACATATCATTTATTTATGGTTATGTTATGTGACATTTGGATGGCAAGGCGTTACTGTTAATACTGCAGAGATGATGCGGGTGATGTCCACTGATCTTTGGTGATGTCAAGATAACCTTAATTCTTGATAAAACTGTTACCGGATTTTCAATCTTGATATGGAGTCTAATTGCTATAACAATGCGGCAACGACAGCAAAGCAAGCTATCAAGAAGGTGGAACCATTTTAATGAATTTTGATATGTTAGTCTATATTCGTAGTAGTAGCAAAATACGTTTTTTGAACAACTATTGAAAAGGTGAGAGCACGGTGGTCGCAAGGGTCAGTAGACGTCGGTTGCCCAAAATTGATACGAGTTCATATGAATAGTACGTTACTATAGAAAGGTTGGAAATTGTAGCGATGCTACGTATTTGCCTAGGGTAAATACATGCTTTTCCATACAAGATAACCGGTACAACATGAATGTCGCATTTCCAACAAAATAACATACACCAGAGTATGACACTTAGGTAAAACTATAATGTACCTTCTCAGCTGTAGGTTGGTTGGCATATCCTGCCTCCTGGTTAGCTGGTTTCGAAGAAACAAGTCTAAAGAGTGTGCCACTTGAACGGAACTTGTCACCCAAATTGCGCGGAGGTTATCGAACCAAACCTGGCTTCATGCATATCAAAATGATCCCCCTGGTCTACCCCAACTGCTCAAATAGGTCACTTCCTAATTTAATTAGTATTTTAGAATCATTTTCGGAATTTTTATGAAACATAAATAGTGAATATGAAGGTGTGAAAAGGTTGAAATTTTGACAGGAGAACTGTCAGAGAGTAGACTATGCGTTTAGTTACCGCATCGGAAAGAAGGTATTCTGAATGAAACAAGGTAGGAAACGTACGATAGAAATATAATTATTAGTAATTATTATTAACCACTTAAAATATTACAAGTATTAATGAGCATTGATATTTTTTCGAGAGTCATATGATTTGGAAAAGGTTTAAGTTGGTTTGACGTTTGATGCGTCGATATGGATCGAAACGGAGGGCTGGGAATTTTGCGAGAATCGACAATGGATGGAGGGTTGGTACTGGGGCACGCTAGCATTTATACGGTTCCTAATTGAATATCGAAATAAACCGCCTCGCCCCCTTCCGCCGCCCGCCCTGGCCGGTGGAAGATTGGGATATATGTAAAGTGCGCCGTGTGTGTATGTGTTGTGCGCGAAAAGGGCGTAGCCCACCGAGTGCTTTCCGTGCCGCCGGCGAGAGCAAGCATGGCCGACGGTCGCGTTGCTCCGAGCGCCGTTGCGCGCTCCCTGATGTGCTGAGCGTCGTGGGGACGCTGGTTTTCACCGCAGGGCGCAGTTTCCAAGGCCTGTGGACTGCGTGCCGCCTGGCGATCCCGAGGTGCTTCACACAGGCCTCCCCTTCACTTGCGTGGCCTATCGGCTCCGAGGCGCATCACGTTGGCGCCACCATCAAGCCGTGGGGCACGGCCTTGACCCGCGAGCCGTGTGTCGGACAGCCTTGCCGCGGTCCGACGACCCCAAGGTCTCATCGCGCGGGTCCTTCTTGTGGAACTCCTGAGCGCCGCGGGTTGTTCTCGCCCGGGCTTGCCAAAGCCGGAGCTTGAGGAACGCCCGTCGCCCACCGTCAGCGATCCGCCTGCTGCGTTAAATACCAGCGGGCCTGTGGATGATAGCTACGTTCGGTACCCGTGAGTGCACTAGACTTTTATCCCAGGTTTTGGCCAAGACCCCGCGTCTCGTTCATCTCGCGATCGTAGATTAAGGTTTACTATAGTGTCACCCCATAACCGCCGACAGTTTAGAGAAACCGATTGTATTCTGAGCAGCGCCCGCCCTAGAGCGGAGTGCATTGTAGTAGTTAGCGAATTGTATTAAATTGCATGTCATATATTTGGTCTTATCTTTTCAATATCCTATCAAGTTCCCATTAACCAGGTTAGAGTAACAAGAGGACCCTTGCACTCCAATAGTCCAATGTTTCACTGCGGATCTTATCCGAGGCACTATTTCCATTAATTATTTAAACATTTTAAAAACCTTATTATTTCTCATACAACTACATTATTTTTTTTATATACGACAATGGCGCCCGAAAAAAAGTTTTAAATATCAACCTGGTTGCTGTGAGCTTGGGAGAGCGATAAGATAAATGTATAAAATTAGTATCAGTTAAAAATTAATTAAAATGCAATTATTGGTCTTAAAAAATACAATATCATTTAATTTGTAACTTTACTTGTGACAGAGTAGCAAATTTATTATTTATTGTAATTATTATTAGGCTACACTATGAATAGTTAGCATAGTGCTTAGCCACAAATTATTTTTTCTACCACGCTCCAGTCGAGAGCATAGTGGTAGTTTACTTCAATACTTCATATATCTGCCGAAGTGTTGTTGGCTTATAATACTTAGGTGCACACCCTGACACAAGTAAAGCAGCAATCTTACCGACATGTCGGAGGAGGAAGGGGACGAATTCCATGACACAGGTGCGAGGGAAGTCAAACCCCCCACCACTACTCGCGAATTAACAGGATTCAATCCTTCGTATGTCAATACACGACCGCGGGGTGCTGCTGCGGACGCCCACCCACCCGGCCCATCCACGCCAAAACCACTAGAGTCTATTTTACCATATTTGGGGGCTCCGGGCCTTGTCCGTCAAACCAACTCAACCTTAACAGGGGCAGTCACTACAACCCCTACGACGGGGACTACAGGCAGTACAGAACGCATCGTGCATGTATTGCGCGAGGACCATTTGCGGTCGTGGAATTTGAAATTTTCAGGTGACTCAGATGTCACCGACTTCTTCCTTAGGATTGATGACTACAGACGTAGCCGAGGCACTCCGGAGCACAAAGTGCTTAAATGTTTTGCAGATTTACTAAGCGGTAAAGCCTTAGATTACTATAGGCACATACGCGACGGAGTCTCCTCGTTGTCGGAATTGCAAGATCTTTTCAGATCGTTTTTTACATCGATAGACAATGATTATACTTTAGAAAAAACTATTCGAGAACACCGACAATCACCAGGCCAGTCATTACATTTTTACATATTGGAGATGCAAACTATGAATGCGCGGCTCACAACAAAATTATCAGAAACAACCTTACTGCAGATAATTAAACATAACATTTTGCCATCATATGGGCACCTGTTGGCTGTCGACGACTCGAATAGCATCCAAAATCTTATTGCTATAGGCAAACGTTTTGAAGCTTATTCAGGCTTACCTGGGTCTACAAATAATTCCAAAACAACAAAACAAATAAAACAAATTAACGAAATTAAAACTTATAATCAGAGAAATTTCAAGAGCAATAATACACAAAGACAGGTAAATAATAAAAACAACCAACTTACTTGTAAAAAATGTAAAAAATCGGGACATTCATACCAACAATGCCGCACTATTCCAGGCATTGTTTGCTTTCAGTGCGGTCAGAAAAATGTGCTTACAAGCACTTGCCACAAATGTAATCCTGCCAAGGGCAGACCAGCGCCGGAAGCAGACAATGTCCAAAAAAACTAGATAGACCAGGAGCCATCAAAACAATATCAAACACACTATATTTAGGTGCGGTGACTCCTGGTGTAAAGGCGGTTGAAGGAGATAACCGAATTTACATTGATTTTGAGGTACGAGAACGAATATATACAGGTCTAATGGACTCAGGAGCAAATTTAAGTATAATAGGGAACAATTACCATAAACATTTCTTAAACTTAGGATTTAATTTAATAAATTACACTACAACTGCGACTTGTGCAAACCGTTCTGTCGTTGAGGTCATAGGTAAAATCCTATTACCAATCAATTTCAGAGGGATGCTTTATAATATCATGTTTATGGTAATCCCAGAAGTATCTGATGACTTCATTTTTGGCATGGATTCTATATTAACACTAGAATTAATAGATCTTTTTAAATTAAAAGATATTCACCTTCTAAAAAGGAAAACATCACTTAGGCCGGAGTCACTAAAAACATTATGTGCCATAGTGCCAAAACATGATCTCTCCCCTCTCGAATCAATTCAACTGGACAAAGTAATAAATGAATTTAAGTCAATCAGTACAGAGGAGCGAGGTCTGGGTAAAACATCTCTAGTAGAGCACAAGATCACAACAACGGGGCCACCAATAAAACAACGATATTATCCGCTTTCACCGGTTAAACTGAAGGCTTTAAATGACGAAGTAGACCGGATGCTTCAGCTGGGCGTGATAGCACCATCTAAATCACCATGGTCTAACCCCGTTGTTATGACCCCAAAAAAAGACGGTTCCTGGAGATTTTGTTTAGACGCCAGGAAACTTAACGACGTCACAGTCAAGGACTCATATCCTGTACCATACATTAATTCAATTTTAGATAATTTACGTGGCACACGTTATTTAAGCTCAATCGACTTGTCGGCGGCTTACTGGCAAATTTCTTTATGTGACTCCGACAACGTCGACGGCTCCGGCACGTCATGTCAAAAATGTGCATTTGTGGTACCAAACCGCGGACTATTTGAATTTAAACGCGTCCCGTTCGGTATCTCGAACGCGGGCTGTGAATTACAACGTTTGGTTGATTCTCTTTTTCACCATAAATACGGCGAGAAGATATTTGCATATTGTGACGACCTTCTCATAGCCACCAATTCGTTTGAAGAGCATATCGTTATTTTAAATGACGTTTTTCAAGCTTTAAGCAAGGCAGGTCTAACTATAAATTTTAGTAAGTGCGAATTTTGTAAATCAGAGCTTAGGTACCTTGGATACATAGTCGGTTCACAAGGTCTACTAACAGATCCACAAAAGCTAGATAGCATTAAAAACTTCCCGCGCCCAACAACCGCTAAACAACTACGCGCATTTATAGGGCTCTGTTCTTATTACCGACGATTCGTGGCAAATTTTTCAACTATCATAGCCCCGATGACAGCTTTAATTGGCAAGAAGAAGGGTAGAGACACCGTAGACTGGACAGTGGAAGCAGAGAGGTCATTCCTAGCGCTTAAAGAAGCCCTCACCCAGGCTCCGGTGCTCGCCTGCCCTGATTTTTCCAAACCATTCCAGATCCATTCAGATGCATCAAGCGTCGGCATCGGGAGCGTACTTATTCAGGAATTGAGCGGTATAGAACACCCTGTAGCTTTTTATTCTAGGTTGCTTACGAAAACCGAACGAAATTACAGCACAACCGAACGTGAACTCCTAGCATTAGTGGACTCAATAAATCATTTTAGACCGTACATAGAAGGTAGCCGCTTTGTGGTGGTCACCGACCATATGTCGCTAAAATGGCTCACAACGCTAAACAACCCTTCAGGTCGTTTGGCGCGATGGGCAATGCAGTTATCTAGTTTTGACTTTGAAATTAGACATAAAAAAGGCTCCATGCACGTAGTACCAGACGTTTTGTCACGTATTGAGGCAGTAATATTCGAAGGAGGTTGCAGTTCTAAAGATGATTGGTATAATAAATTATTTAAAAATGTAGAAACAAACCCAGTATTTCATAAAAACTATCAAATAAAAAATAAAGTACTATTTAGATATTCAAAACCAATATCAAATTTACAAACCGAAAATAATTGGAAAATAGTTTTGCCTAGAGAATTAATACCAGAATGCATTAAAGAAAATCATGAAAAATTAACAGTCCATCCTGGCACATTTAAAACTTTATCAAAAATTAAAGAAAACTATTTTTGGAAAGGCATGTATGCAGACGTGAAAAATTATGTGGCCACGTGTGAGAAGTGTAAAGCATACAAACACTCAAATCAGCCTCCACATGGGCACATGACAAACCAGAAAAAGGTTAATAAACCTATACACACTCTATCTATCGACCTAATAGGTCCTTTAGTACAATCATATTCTGGTCACGTCTACATACTATCTATAGTTGATGTATTTACAAAATATTGTTGGATTCACCCACTTAGAACTGCAACAACTAAAACAGTAACTACATTTATAGAATCAGAAATTTTAAATAAAGAGGGAATCCCATGTGTTTTAATCTGCGACAACGCAACAATATTCCAAAGTAAACAATTTAAAGATTTTTGTGCCACACACTCAATACCAAGGATATTTTATAACGCATATTACGCACCTCAATCTAATACAGTAGAACGCTTTAATCAAACTATTGAGACTTGCCTAGCTATTTTAGTAGGACAAGACCAAAGGAACTGGTCCAAGTACCTACCGCAAATCCAGCTATCTTTGAATAGCACTATTAATATTGTAACGGGGCATACACCATTCTTGTTGGCAAAGGGGCGAGAGATGATGACGGATGGCATGCTGCATTCCATTAGGGGCGGTATTCCAAATTCGTTAGACGACCTCCAAATTTCCAACCGGTCCGACAGAGCAACTGCTCTCAACGAGATGGCAGATATTTTCCAGCGCGTCACTGATGCTTTGACCAAAGCGTACAAACAAAACGCGGTACGATATAACCTGCGCCGTAAGGAACTGCGGCTAAGCGTAGGCGATATCGTATGGAGGCGTAATTTTGTACAGTCAAATGCAGCACACTTTTTCTCCGCAAAATTGGCACCGCGCTTCCTGAAATGCAAAGTCATTAAGAAGCATTCGGATGTCGTATATGATCTTCAGGAGATAGACACGGGTAAAATTGGAAAATATCATGTCAAGGACATAATTAAAGTCCCACAAGGTGTATGTCACACGTAACAATTAATTTTATATTATTAGGGCATACTAAGATTTAGCCCATTCTTTTTTTTCAAGCATACATGCTTCTTTGACCCAACTGGTCAACATTTGTTCCAAGCATTTCCTAGGAAATCAAATTTTATAAGTAACTACATACCCTAAGGGCCCAGGGTGACTCAATTATGGTGGATATAATACACTAAGTAGGACATGGAAAAGAAAACCAAGTTTTTTCTTTTTCAATTAATGCAAGCCCATTGGCTGCATATTGGAGTTTGATTTAAGTGCGGGTTACAAGTAACTTCCACTATTGCTAGTATAAGTAATAAATAAAAACTACCAACTAGTAACCACATTATATTAGGGTACTAGTGGCTTTGTATTTGTAGGAATATAGGCATAGCAGAGCATGCTATAGTAAAACATAACTATTAGTATATCAATAGGTAGCATTACATTAGGAATAGAAATACATGTAATATACTAATTAATTAGAATAAATTAGCCTAATCAAAGATAACTAATATTTTTGTTAGCATTAAAAGATATCAATTAGCCTCAAAATGAGAGTTAGCTCATTATTAACTATAGCGACTACATTATACAACTTAAGACTATTTCAAAGGAAATCTAGGTTATACTTTTTAGTTGAGTAGCAGAAACCACAGTGTGGTGGCCACACGCTGTGATTTCTAATGTGAAACACGTGATAGTCATGATCTGACCACAGCATAGTGTTAAGAGGTATACGTCTACGTTATAGTTCTAGAACATAATATAGGTAAATTAAAGATAAATATTAAGTAGCATACTAAATAAATAAATAAATATAGGTTTAGTGTCAAACGATAATAAATATGGAGCACATGTATATGTCCGCATGTATAGTTAACGTCCTACTGGACCAGATGATTTTTTGGGAAAAGATTTTTTTTTCTCCGGTTACCCCGGCTGCCTCGGTTAAGCGGCGCTTAACCTCTTTGCCGAGAGAGGGGATATTGTAGCGATGCTACGTATTTGCCTAGGGTAAATACATGCTTTTCCATACAAGATAACCGGTACAACATGAATGTCGCATTTCCAACAAAATAACATACACCAGAGTATGACACTTAGGTAAAACTATAATGTACCTTCTCAGCTGTAGGTTGGTTGGCATATCCTGCCTCCTGGTTAGCTGGTTTCGAAGAAACAAGTCTAAAGAGTGTGCCACTTGAACGGAACTTGTCACCCAAATTGCGCGGAGGTTATCGAACCAAACCTGGCTTCATGCATATCAAAATGATCCCCCTGGTCTACCCCAACTGCTCAAATAGGTCACTTCCTAATTTAATTAGTATTTTAGAATCATTTTCGGAATTTTTATGAAACATAAATAGTGAATATGAAGGTGTGAAAAGGTTGAAATTTTGACAGGAGAACTGTCAGAGAGTAGACTATGCGTTTAGTTACCGCATCGGAAAGAAGGTATTCTGAATGAAACAAGGTAGGAAACGTACGATAGAAATATAATTATTAGTAATTATTATTAACCACTTAAAATATTACAAGTATTAATGAGCATTGATATTTTTTCGAGAGTCATATGATTTGGAAAAGGTTTAAGTTGGTTTGACGTTTGATGCGTCGATATGGATCGAAACGGAGGGCTGGGAATTTTGCGAGAATCGACAATGGATGGAGGGTTGGTACTGGGGCACGCTAGCATTTATACGGTTCCTAATTGAATATCGAAATAAACCGCCTCGCCCCCTTCCGCCGCCCGCCCTGGCCGGTGGAAGATTGGGATATATGTAAAGTGCGCCGTGTGTGTATGTGTTGTGCGCGAAAAGGGCGTAGCCCACCGAGTGCTTTCCGTGCCGCCGGCGAGAGCAAGCATGGCCGACGGTCGCGTTGCTCCGAGCGCCGTTGCGCGCTCCCTGATGTGCTGAGCGTCGTGGGGACGCTGGTTTTCACCGCAGGGCGCAGTTTCCAAGGCCTGTGGACTGCGTGCCGCCTGGCGATCCCGAGGTGCTTCACACAGGCCTCCCCTTCACTTGCGTGGCCTATCGGCTCCGAGGCGCATCACGTTGGCGCCACCATCAAGCCGTGGGGCACGGCCTTGACCCGCGAGCCGTGTGTCGGACAGCCTTGCCGCGGTCCGACGACCCCAAGGTCTCATCGCGCGGGTCCTTCTTGTGGAACTCCTGAGCGCCGCGGGTTGTTCTCGCCCGGGCTTGCCAAAGCCGGAGCTTGAGGAACGCCCGTCGCCCACCGTCAGCGATCCGCCTGCTGCGTTAAATACCAGCGGGCCTGTGGATGATAGCTACGTTCGGTACCCGTGAGTGCACTAGACTTTTATCCCAGGTTTTGGCCAAGACCCCGCGTCTCGTTCATCTCGCGATCGTAGATTAAGGTTTACTATAGTGTCACCCCATAACCGCCGACAGTTTAGAGAAACCGATTGTATTCTGAGCAGCGCCCGCCCTAGAGCGGAGTGCATTGTAGTAGTTAGCGAATTGTATTAAATTGCATGTCATATATTTGGTCTTATCTTTTCAATATCCTATCAAGTTCCCATTAACCAGGTTAGAGTAACAAGAGGACCCTTGCACTCCAATAGTCCAATGTTTCACTGCGGATCTTATCCGAGGCACTATTTCCATTAATTATTTAAACATTTTAAAAACCTTATTATTTCTCATACAACTACATTATTTTTTTTATATACGACAAAATAGGGAAAGGTTGACCGAGTGTGATATACGGGCGAGCAAAGATCGCTTCAATAACATCAGGCTGACAACGCGTGTTCCGGCCAAGGAATTTATATTGGTTTTCGTCATTCCACCATAAAACTAATAGCAACCTTAAAGTTCAATATCGAATATCGATAAAAACATCGAAATATAATTTCAAAATTATTTGCAAGTTATTTATTAATTAGGCAGCGATAAACATATTGGTCCTTCGATGATGATTTTGGGAGATTTTTAGGGTCAAGACTGTCAAGAGTCAAATAAAGCGTCGAAAGAGTCCAGACTCTGACAACCTTTCTCATATTAATAATTTTAATAAATCACTGTTGAGCAAAGGCTGTTCGAGTTCGCCACTTGTCCCTAATATCTCTAGCTAACCTTATTGAGACGCAGTGTCAGAGTATCGTCAAAACAAGTTAAGCGTTTAAAATTCCGAAACTTTACTAATATTATAGGCAGTACTACCTACCAGTAGGTAGTGTTTGTGTGGTGGCAGCAGGCGAGTTTACGAGCAGAATTAATTAAACGTAAATCGGACATAAAGCCGGAGTCCTCGCATCAAAAGCCCATCTCGTGGCCGCCGTTATTGAGCAACAACCTTTCTTCGAGGGCCGATGGGTGCGGACTAATATTTGGTCATATAATGTGTCTACACTAGTCTAAAACGTTATTTGTAGTCCTTGTTAAAGTCCTATTTTACACGACTTTCCAAAAAAGGAGTTAATGTTTTCAGGGTTCATATAAATATGAACCCTGATAACATTAAAATGTATAACGACTGAAAAACTGATTTTATTAATTAAGTAAAGAATTAATTCCTGGCAATTTATAATTAATCTTTTATTGCAGGTAGCAGACAGGCGAAAAGGCAGTTAAGGTAAGACCTTTACTCGCTTATAAATATAATAATAATAAATTCAGCCTTTATACGTCCCACTGCTGGGCACAGGCCTCCTCTCATGCGCGAGAGGGCTTGGGCTATAGTCCCCACGCTAGCCCAATGCGGATTGGGGACTTCACATACACCTTTGAATTTCTTCGCAAATATCAAATGATATTTGATATTTTGTACGATCAAATGATAAAAGCATTTGTACGAGCCAGGATTTGAACCCGCGACCTCCGGATTGAAAGTCGGGCGTCATATCCACTCGGCCACCACCGCTTCCTTCCTCGCTTAGTTTTGCAAAATAATTATTATTCCAAGTGTCTGTACGGACTTAAAATCTTTGAGAAACTTGTTCCCGAGTGTCGCCCTTGCATTCATATTAATAGGCGCATTGTCGCCGTCGTCGCATTGTTAGCTTCTCTTCTCGTTCATGCACCGGTACTCCGGCTGTATGCTCGTGTCTATACATTTTTAACTGGATTTGAAATATTTAAATATATTTTAATAGTATGTAATAATAAAAAAACTGTAAATTAAGGCTTCGATATTAAAGTGTGTTGGTAAAGATTGTAAAAACGGTGTACTTACCATGTACCTTCAAAACAGTATCAGTGTATCCAAACCAACCATGCATTCCACGTATTTTGCCCTATTAGTGGCCATTGATCCTCTGAACAATATGCCCAGCCGTCTGAATCGTATTAGAATGTAGCCTCGTACCCATTGCTCGTTCATATATTACAGACCTAGTTTCCTGTCGGCGACAAAGCTACACTCTAAAAAAAATTTGTTTGGCCCTATCAATATCTTGATGGTCGTAATCAAGCATCTTGATTCCATACGAGCCTAACAAGAACTTAAACACATCAAACAAGGTAATTCTGATTGCTATTACTATTGTTAGGTAACTGAACCAATTAAGATCTTGTTCAATATTTACACGAAAAATAATTATGCTAACTAATTGATCCTAGTAAGATCAACTAAAGGGCTTGATAATTAAAACAAACAAGTTAGTTTAACTAAGATGTAAATCAATGTTAACATGAAGAATTACTGTTTTAACTATTTGACCCAAATAAGTTCAACTAAGAACATGATTACACCGACTTATGCATCTTATTAGCCTGAACTAATATATTGGTCAATTTGAATCTTAATTGTTTAATCATTTCAACTAAGATGTAAATCAATGTTAACATGAAGAATTACTGTATTAACTATTTGACCCAAATAAGTTCAACTAATAACATGATCACACCGACTTATGCATCTTATTAGCCTGAACTAAGATATTGTTCAATTTGAATCTTAATTGTTTAATCATTTCAACTATGAAGCTTGTTTAGTACAATACCATTCTTGTTCAATTGTATTATGACTTACTTTGTCGCATTTACTAAAACATTTCTTTCAGATCTCTAGCTTTTATACGCGCCGTGCTGAATAATGCTGGTGGTCCTCGTTATTATTCTCAAGGCATTAGTCTTAAATACTAAAATATACATTATACATTTATTTCAGATCTTTTTGGCGATCGGCTTAGACCGATCCTCAATAAGATCTGAAATAAATCTGTAATCTGTATTACTTACTTAGTATTTAAGACTAATGCCTTGAGTATAATGCGAGTACGAGGACCAGCATTTATTCAGCACGGCGCATATAAAAACTAGCACAAAGGAAATTTATCAAATTTAAACGAAATAGTGAATAAAATATAACAACAAAGAAAGGGATAAAACATAATTAAACTAAATCAAGCCCGTAGAGTTTTATAAAAAGGGGGTAAATGAATAAAACAAAAAAAATATTATAATAAGATGTTATTTATTCATTTAATCGTTTTGAAAGTAAACGTTTTGCATTTAAATTCACACGCTCGGATCCGTGTCTAAGCATACGAGGGGTTAACACTCGTTGATCCAATCACGTTCACACTTGTTGGTCTATCCAAGCACATTACACTCACAGTGTCACTACGCGAGTTTGATTCGGATGTCACTGGTTGTTTTTTAGTCAAACAAATCACAAGATTCCACACATTTGCCAGTTTAAAAACCCATCTTCACGATTAAAATTGTTGTATTTGTGAATTAAGGCTTCTCTTACCAATCTTGGTATATAGTGGCGTGCTGTCGAAATGACCTTGGGACTATGCAGCTCGATCCAGTGATTTATACCCGACTCAAGGTGACACTGAGCAATAGCTGCGAGCATCATTGTTCTTGACCGCAGCGATGTGGTCTTTACTCTGCAGGCAATAGTGCGTTTGGTATGCCCACTGTACGAACTACCACAACTGCAATCAACTTTGCACACACCAGGTTTTCCAGAGGAACAAGTAAATGAATGAGCTTAACGCAACTGCATGCTACCGAGACTGACTGCTCGGTCGCACGCGCCACGAGAGGGGCGCGGGCGGGGCGGAGAGCGGGTGTACAGGCGATCCCCCTACTTATCTCTTGATTGATCGGATTAACCGATTATTTAATTTAATTATTAAGAAAATCGATTTAACAAATAATTCTTAGTAGAATTGAATATTAGTTTCGTAATCAATACAATAACTTGATCATAATGGGATTGAGTGTTTTATCTTCGTTGTTCTAAATATTATATGTTTAGTTGATTCAACTAGCAAATCTTATGTAAATCAACAAAGACACAATAATCAAATAAACTATTAAAATGTTCATAACTATTAACATATTTATCTGTTTTAATTAAATTGTTAAGGATTGAATTAACCTACGTTACATAATTATGCCAACAAGTAAATAATAGATGCAAAGTATACAATTGTTAGGATTAATAACATACCTACTTTATTAGTTCAATCACAGATACACTTATTGTTTTAAGTAATCAGCTTTCTTTGATTTATATAAGATCGTTATTGTTGTAATTAACTTAACGTCAACTAAGAGAAAACTGCTCTTAGTTGGTCTTCATTTTTTAGAGTGTATGAATTGTACTCATCTCACCGAGTTACAATAGCAAAGATCCGATTTCCACCACTTACCAGCCTTTAAATATGAGGGAATAAAACCAGCAGGCATTTTACCTAACTTCAAATGTAAGTACACCACGCACCACGCCAAATGTTGATAAAAGCAAGATGTTTTTCAACGTCTAACCATATCTTATGAGTTGAACAATGTAGGTCACGACACGAGTAACAATTTTTACTACTTATAACAATCCACCTAAAATCACAAAAGTGGCAGTTTGTTTAGCTGATAGATGTCGATGTTAATCTTTACCTTTTTTTATAAGTTTGGAGTTGACGGAATATTCAATAGAATTTGTTAAATTACTCACATAAGTAACAATACATCTAACAGAATATGGCTTAACTTTGAAAACATACCCTAATATTAACTGAGTTAGGGTAGGTTTTTTAATTTTGTGGAAAGGTCAAAGCTTCAAGTAATATTCAAAATCCCAAATAAGCAACAAATAAACAAGAGAAACATTATTATTAAATTCAACATCATAATCCCAACAATCGGTCAACATTAGTATTTTATTTGACACTTAAGTAATAAAGGGGCTTTCAATAACAGCTACGAACCGTCGGCCCGTTCCTTGTGATCTCTTGCGTTCAAATTAATAAAGTGGTTGGTGTGAAGTTCGGGTTATATGTCATTCTGAAAGCTTACCGAGCTCAGGCCTAGAAGGATCAAGTGAACCGCGAACCGATTTCATAAAGTTATCATCCTTCTCGTTGTGTCAATTGAAAGCGTCCATTGCTTCGCAAAAGCCTTCTCCAAGGATTTCTAGAACGGCTGGTCTTATGCTGCGCTGATCTTGCTGTTCCCAACGATCTTAATCACATCGGTTAACTTGTTGGAGGCTTGCTCCGGCGGCGCCCTCTGGTTAGTGGTATCTTCCTAACATTTTTGCACCAGTACTTTACCTGCCACAACACAAGTGTGCTCGTAGAATAACCTCTCCTCTAATATTGATCTACTCTTTACTTAAACTATATTAGCTGTACCCTACAGGGTGTCATGTTGTATATTAGGTACCATTCTATGTAATAGGTTAAAATACAATGTGATATTAAATAAAGATTATGAACATGAGTACGGATAGTTGTTATCCTCAAGGTCACATTGTTTGAAGCTTTGCCCTGGTTCGCTCACGCAGTGGGAATACTCGACCAGGAAATTAGGTTGGTACCTACAGAGTAAACAGACGCTGTTTTATGTTTGAAGCAACAAGTGTCCTGTCTGTGTGTCTTTACGGTGGCGCTCTCCAAGGTGGAACTCTGCTCCCAGTACAGCTTCTATGCATGGCGGGAATAACGTTAAATTACTGCGAGGAATTTGTAATTTTTTAACAATTTTATATTAATAAACTTGAAAATACCACTGTGATTGCTTTTGTAAACCTCTGATACTGGGAGTTTATGAAAATCTTCTTGCAAGAGACAAGTCTAATAGTATAGTTAATTAGTAATATAATTAAATATCTTCTTTTAGTGAGTTAAACGTAGAAAATATTACTGACGTATAAACAAACACTACAGAAAATTGGTCAATCCCTATTGGAGATAAATCGAAACGTTTGTTGCGTACCAACCAAGTGTATTCTCTGCTCACTCACTAATATTTCACTTTAAAAGCAAATATCATCTCCAACTCATTGTGGGTTAGCAATTTGTACAAATGATTCTTGTTTATGTGACATAATATGCTGTTGTTTTGACAATCCGCTGAATCTATAGTTATAGGTACATACTCGTTTTTTACATACATTCAACTTTATTCTAAAATCCAAACCAATTATACATACAAGATGAAAATACAAAATTTTCCTTAAGCAAAACCGTGTCACTTTGTCAATTATAAGGTAAACGTACTGGTCGACACGCTAATGCCCAATAGATGACACGTGTATGACCGTGTGGAGCACCAGTACGTTTACCTTATACAATGATGAACATTTAATGAAGTGTAAGCAAGTAAGTTGTATAAAGGAGGCCGAATATATGGCAGGGAAGGGTATTGGAATTCCAATTAATATGCGAGTGCAGCCAGCGAGCGAGCCCGGAGCGGAGCGTGCCGGCCGGGAGCTCGGAATGTTGGCGGAACGTTCTTGCCCTTGCTGCGGTGAGATTAAGTGTCGAGAGGGGATTCGGGTTTATATTAGGCGATATACTTGTAACTTAGCAATGTAATTTTAATTCGAAAGTCTTTGAGGTCGATCCAAAACATTTGCAACAATCAATAGACTTCAATGTTTTGATTTAATTTTCACTTTTGGACAAACGTGAAATTTAAATCAATTTTTTTTAATATTTATGTGTCGCTCAATTAAGGGTCATTTTGGTTAATCAGGCGACTAGATGGCTCATCGTAATTTCAACATTCCTATTTATGGTAATCATAAATAAGCATTTACTAAAGTATAATCTGGAATCAGATTAGCCATAAATAAATTATATGTAGGGTTTATAAATTTTCTAAGTAATACTTATTTTATACCTAACGATAAATTATATGTTCCAAGTATACTTTTTAGTTATTAAAATAATTATGTTTTAATTATACCTACCTAACATAATACGTTCAAGCTCTGATTTTGCCGTAAACATGATATCAAAGGTGGCATCGTGTGGCGCTTTAAATACGGGCACGACGTAAAATACTTGTATGCTTAATTTTTTGTACTTTATTCCGTGGTAATAAGACAAAAACGTGTAGAATATATTCTTGATGTGTAGTAAGAGAGCAAAGGGCGACGGTCTTCAAAGAGACTGCGTGAGTGGCGTCGTGTTACGGCATTAGCAATTTAAATTTTCCTAGAAAATGGAAAAATCGGTATAACGAGTATGTCGACGTGCGTTGCGGTGACACGTATTAAATTGAAGTGTTTTACGAATGGCAAGCTTTATACTTTAATTTTATTAATTATTACATAGCAGCAGAACTAGTCAGCGGGACTCGGGGGAGATGATCAAAATATTTTGGATGATACTTCCGTAACACTAAAATTGTACTACTACGAAGTCGTAGCCAAAAGACCAATCCTTATCGAAAAACACCAATAAAAACGTAAGAATGCATACAGAAAATCACGTTAATATTAGGTAACTTATCCTTTTATTTACTTATTGTCGCACAGTGTTCTTTCACAGCTGACTAACTGCTGTGGATGCACCTTAAGCAATTGCCGCTGTTTACTGTAAAGCTGAGAAATTTGAGTTTTAGGCGATTTTCTTTTCAATCGCGCTTTGAAGGTGACTCACAGAATGCTGCTGTCTGTATTGTCCTAGGCATTAGCTCTAACTGCCTCCCCTATCTCTCCACCCTACTAATAACTTTATTTACTTACCCCTGTACTCTCGCAACTATTAATCACATTAATTTCCCTAAAACAACATCATGCGACAATCGAATTTGAACTGCCTGAGTCATACTAACATTAAATTATTTAATGTTTTGACTCAACTATTTATTACTCACTCATGTTGAACAAAATGGCCTAGGCTATTCCAAGCGGATACGTGGGTTTAATATATAATAAAATTGGCCGTAAAATTAAATTAAACCCTTCAGATTTAAGAACCGTTTTGATCTTATTTTGTTACGACCTTGATGGCTCCTCTACACGATGGGCCAGCGCCGGCCACTCCAAGGGACGCAGCCATGCGGTAGAATGAAATAGCAATATCACTTGCTCCCTCTAACGCATAAATGCGTCCCTTGGAGTAACCGGTGTTGGCCCATCGTGTATAGGAGCCATAAGTAAAGTTCACGTTGGTAGTGCATGTAAAATGAAGTGACAAGCATGAGATTCGCGCCAATCACCTCTAGATGATCTACATTGTCGTATTAAAACAATAACTACAATATAATCCACCTCAAATTGTTAAATTAGAATCCACTTCCACAAAGTCATGCCTTTACAGCGACCACTACTATCCCATTTGTCATCACATTTATATGGAACCCTTTAATTTGTATTCCAATAAACATAGACCTCATTTATGTAATATAAGTATAGAAATGTGAATGTTAAAATAATGTTTATCTTGGAAAGGACGATGTCACTTGGTCAAATATTATTTCGGGCCGTTCTGCCGGCGGCGCTCTGCCCTTGGTCGAGGGGTGATGAGAAACTATCACTTTCTAACTCTTTCTAAGGATTGTTACTAAACTATTACAGTTCTAACTGTTCTAAGGGCTACAATTTTGCAAGTCCTTGAAACTTGGCCTTATGGAGCTAAAATTTAACATAACGCTAAAGTACCTACCTACTTAAACTTATTCACGTCAGGTATGAAAATGGTCATATATAGGAACTCTCTTTGGAGTAAGGACGTAATTTTATCGAGTATGGTCTTGTCAGATTTTATCAATATGTAGTAAATAGGTAGGTAAGTAATCATTTATTGTCAGATAGTGCACGCTCTTTCGATTCTAATAGGAGAAAAAACGTGTAAAAAAAGTATAGCGTACAACTTTAAATAAATTGATGGATCTGATATTTTCCAAATAAGTAATCGTTTTATTACTTTCACATTCTGGTAAAATCTTATTTCTACTTCCACGGTACGTTTATATTATATATGAAAGTTTAGTTTAGGCAGTTGCTATGCTAACTTCATTAAATGCGGCACCAAATGTGTTGTGCGTTAATAGCCATTGGCAGTTTATCTAACGTTTTCATAATCTTTCAGATCTACATAAATATGATATATGTATCGTCTGTTACTATGCTAAGCTGTTATCAGTTTAAACTTTAATGTAGGTACGCACGAACGTTTACGTTTCCCGACGAGCGAAACGAAAACAGTAATAGCTATTTCTGTAGCGGCATACGTCAGCTAGTTTACTTTGCGCTCATACGTGGATCTACAGATTTCAGCCATTTCAGCACAGTATTAATTACCCTTACCAAGAGTTTCACTCCTTCCAATATTGTACGAGCGATATTGTGAATGAAATTAAATATGTAGTCGCTAGAGTCCATCTAAGAGCGTTTTTCACCGATTTAAATGGAATAAACTGAGAGAGTGTCATTAAACACATAAAATTTTTCCTAGAAATTCGATTTGAAAAATGAAATGATTATGCTTTGTCAATGAAGATGCCATACAGACTTAGATCGATATAACTCTGACGAATACGACCGCAGTAAACAATGGTATGGGAAAATGATTGCACGTTTTCAATACAACGCATGGAGGTGTCAAACGTCGTCATAAGTGTCATAACACATCATAAGATGCCAAAACCATTAGATAGATTCACTTATTCGAATAAAGAATTACTGAATACGTCGAATTATGAAGGCTAAGACAGAATAATCTATCTTTATCTATATCTATACATATAATAAAGCTGAAGAGGGTCGAAAGTCTGTACATGGAAGATATTTGAAAAAAAGTTGGCTGGGGATACTTAGAATCTATACATATAATAAAGCTGAAGAGGGTCGAAAGTCTGTACATGGAAGATATTTGAAAAAAAGTTGGCTGGGGATACTTAGAATCGATAACAGAACACGTTCCAACAGTTTTTAGAATTTTTGTCTGTTTGTCTGTTTGTCTGTTTATCTGTTTATCTGTTTGTCTGTTTATTTGAACGCGCATCACGTGAAAACGGCTGAACGGATTTTGATGCAAACTTTACTAATCTGTCGAGAAAATCTCCGGCCAGGTTATAGGCTATAAAAATTCAACCCCTAAAAGGGGGGGGTAGCCACAACCCTCGCTTGATTTAAGTTTGCCCCTGAATCTTATGGCGCTACTTATGAAGGAGGGGCAAACTTTTTTCAAATATGTGCTACCACTATTGAGTACCCTGGTAAACTAACAGATGGCGCTGAATTTAATACTTAGTGACATGAATAGCCACCGAGGAAGGTTTTTGCCAAATTAACTCTAAGTTTAGATGAGGGGGTACGGATATCAACAAATTTAATTGAATAATTATGTCGAATTATATTGTCCCTGGCGCTAGGCCGGGAAAACGCTAGGTCGAAGAAGAATTATGTCGAATTAATAATATACAACAAAATTAAACGACAGTAAATTAATTACCCCTCATTGCACAGTGCCATCTTTTTCACGACTACCCAGAAAAAAGAGAGAGAGAGTGTATTGTGTTTTCAGCGTTCGTGTTTGTATGTAGGTATATATTTATTTATCTGAGTTTCTTTATTACACCTTAACTTCTGAATGCCTTAACCTTAGCCCGCCCGACGTACGTGACACGCTGTACGCTTACCAAAGCCGGGCGCCGAAGGCGCCCTCATAGTAAAACCTTCTGACCAGTGCCGGATTAACCAATAAGCAAAACAAGCACGTGCTTAGGGCATCACGTTCAGGGGGGGCACCAAAATGCCAGGTTGAAAAAGTAGAACAAATTTTAAAATTAGGGACAGTCACATCGTTTTTAGCAAGCTTTCCTCTTTCGCAGCTGGGCCTACTGCCTTGCTCACACTTCGCCAATTCAATTCACTTGGTCAATTCCAAGCTCTGCTTTCTTGCATCTTTAATGCATGAAAACAACCTCGCTGAGACCCTTAAATATCGAGCCCTATGCGAAGCTAGGCTGATAGAAAACTGTCCCATCCCTTCTTTGTATGAAATCCTGGATTCGCGCCTGGTTGGGACTAAAAGTAAAATTGCGTTATTTATATTATTTTCGCGCTCGCTTCGCTCGCGTTTTTAATAACTTTCGAAGGTATGATAAAGGTAACATTCGGGTGGCGACTGCAGCAGCATTACTCTGTTGCAACGTTACTGCTGCGGTACTATCAATTTTCGTCATAAAATGATATGGCTGATTTCCATAATAAAAGTAAAAATGTACAACTGTCTGTCATATTGCGTTTTTATATCGAAAAATTTTCGCGCTCGCTTCGCTCGCGTTTTCAATTACATTCTAACCTAACATATGATAAAGGTGACATTCGGGTGGCGACTGCAGCAGCATTAGGTACTCTGTTGCAACATTACTGCTGCGGCGCTGTCATTTTTCGTGATAAAATGATGTGACTGATTTCCATTCTCAGCTGTAATGCGGCAATGAACTTCACTCAATTTACCAAAAAACATAATGTACTCTTAATGACCCTAGGGAGAGGCGGCAGCATGGTCTAGAAATGCTTAGGGCATCAAAATATCTTAATCCGGCACTGCTTCGGACTTAACCCGTCGTACGTGTCGCGCCGTACGCGTTCCAAAGCCAGGCGCCTTCGGCGCCCTCATACTAAAAGGATCTGGCGTAGCCCGACAACTTGGCGCGCTGCACGCGGTTCAAAGCCAGGCGACTTCGACTTTCTTATACTAAAAGAGACGTACGGTCGTACGTGACACGCTGTACGCATTCTAAAGCCGGGTGCCTCCGGTGCCCTCATACTCAGAGCGTCGGGCGTAACGTACGCGTTTCAAAGCTGGGCGTCTTCTGCGCTCTCATACTAAAAGTGTCGGGCGTAGACCGACGTACGTGACACGCTGTAGGCTTGCCAAAATTGGGCGCCGAAGGCACCCTCATACTCAATGCGTCGGGCTACGCCCGACGCACGTGGCACGCTGTACACGTGCCAAAGCCGGGCGCCTTCGGCGCCCTCATACTAAAAGTGTCGGGCGTAGACCGACGAACGTGATACGCTGTACGCGTTCCAAAGTCGGGCGCCTCCCTCATACTCAAAGCGTCGGGCGTAACGTACGCGTTTCAAAGCTGAGCGTCTAAAAGAGTCGGGCGTAGACCGACGTACGTGACACGCTGTACGCTTGCCAAAGTTAGGCGCCGAAGGAACCCTCATACGCTGTACGCGTTCCAAAGCCGGGCGCCTTCGGCGCCCTCATACTAAAAGTGTCGGGCGTAGACCGACGTACGTGATACGCTGTACGCGTTACAAAGCCGGGCGCCTCCCTCATACCTACTCAAAGCGTCGGACGTAACCCGACGTACGTGACACGCTGTACGCTTGCCGAAGGCACCCTCATACTAAAAGAGTCGGGAATTGCCCGACGTATGTGGCGCACTGCACGCGGTCCAAAGCTAGGCGACTTCGACTTTCTCATACTAAAAGAGTCGGGCGTAGTCGGACTACTACAAATCGCGCTCTAAAAAGTATGAAACAATAAGATAGAATTATTTTAAGAAATTATCATGCAGGAAATTATAAATATTATAATTTTTTTAATAAAAAAATACAGCGTAATGTAATTTACTATTTTTTATATACAGTATGTAAACTTACTAAAACCGTTTACTCAACACCGTTAATGAATAGGTCACACTGAGCAACTTTTACTATGGCACCATCCCCGAAATCGCGAAAAAAAAATTGACTCTCCCACAGAACATTTTAATGCTAGACCAGCAAAATGTATGAAACAACCAAATGTTTTTTCGCGATTTCGGGGTCGGTGCCCTAATAAAAGTTGCTCAGTGTGATCTACACATTAACGGGTTTGAGTAAATGGTTTTAGTAAGTTTACATACTGTATTTAGCAGCTTACTGACACAAACCGAATTCCACGCGGGCGGAGCCGCGGGCACAGCTAGTAAATGAATAAATGAAATGAATAAACGAACACGGGAATATTATTTATGCATTAAAATGGCGCTGATAATACCTTATATATTTGATCCTTCTGCTTCGTTACCTAAGGAACTCGCTAGATCACTACCGACGTAGCGACTACGCTTGAAGCAGTCAAAAAAACTTAAATAATTTGCAATTTAGAATGTTTTGCTGAGTCTAGACAGATTTTGTGCGCTACAAAGATATCCCTTATATTGCTAAATTCAATTTACACACCTCTGCTCTGCGTGCCTTTGAATAACGATCTTCTAAATATATTTTTCAGGCCCCGTCATGTGTATTTATTTTTCCCTTTTCTATTTTTCGTATTTAATAATTGGATTCTGAATCACTTGAAAACTAAATATATTTGACGTGATATCAAAGAGACGACAGACATATAAAAGAAAAGACAGGTATCTTACGAAGAATAGCTTGAATATTTTCCTAATAAAAATTGTTTGTAATAAAAATAACGACGTTTCGGCGTTTTTCCACTTGACAACCCTTTCTGCGATCAAGCAATAAATGTAGGCATGAAAGCAATTCAGCCAAGTATAAGCAGGAGCCCAATGCAAATATTTTTTTCCCGTAAATGGCTTATATTCCTCACTACAAGCATGGTTGACTCTGCCAATGTAGAGTATAGACTTTTGTTAGAGGAGAATTTTGGGAACTTAAAACAAACAACTGCCACTAAATAAATACATAGGTATCTCACAAGCTTTTATACAACGGCTCCTTAGACTCTTGCTTCGAGGGTAGGTATCGATGAATTATAATACATGTTACTCCACCGACTTTTAATTTTATATTCTGATTTGTTTAATAACCACACCAAGTTTGATAGTTCTGTATTAGTTAATGTAAAATTTCGGTTACGGTACCGAAATACAATTTTTTAAATTGGATCGACGAACGAATATACAGTAATAAGGTCCCGTTTGCACCTTTTATACATGAAATGCTGAAAACGGCGTAAATTATGGTAATCCGATTGAATCTGGTTGGAGCTGATTCGCATTCATAGAGCGACATAATCTCATTAATATCGATATATCGAAAACGTGTTGCCGCGTCTATCGGGAGTTGCCGCTGGAATCAAGGCCTTGTCAATAGTGACATTTCAATACGTCCATTTTCGTTTAAATATTTTAGGAACGACGCTCATAAGATATTTGAAATAGCTATAACTCTAAGATAATGTAGGTACTTACTTAAAAAAGAGCTTACTAGAATCTTAATTTCGACACATACAAACATTATAATTATAAAAATAAAATGCTGAAAAGTAAATAGGGTGGTACTGGTACACTAAATTTAGACGTTTTCAGTGGTAGGTAGGTACCTAATGCAGTCGGCTGCATTAAATACAACAGCATTATTGCAGCGTGACATTAGGTATTGCCGACTGTATTGCTGCCGCAAATATCAAAATCGATGTTACTGTGCGTATTTATGACTTTTGCGGCAGCAATGCAGACTTCATAAGCTTTAGCTTCATAAGCAAGATTAGCATAAGTTTTACACGAAGAAACTCACTGCTCGTTCGAAATAGTCTACAGAAATGAAATAGGTACCATACAAAAGAACCCTTGCCCAGTGATTGACAAGTTTAGGAGCTCATTTGAAGCGACACGACGTGCCGGTGATCAATCACCGGTCGTCGACACCTGGACCCTATTATCGTCTCGCGAGTCCTACTCAAGCGAACCAAGTATTCCGAGACCTCGACATCATAATAAACAAAATAGCTCAAATATTTATTCTACAAATTTATGGGCTATAAGGGCACTTTTACATTTCAAGTAGTTTTAATTCAATTTAATTCTCAAAAACTATAAAATGCAATTACAAATATCAATTAAATTAAATATTAGATATTTTTTTGTGATGTGTATGTACAACAAAAATCTCTTAATATCAGAACTAAAATAAAAAGTCTAATATACCTAATATATTATCCATAGAGAAGTGGTCTCTAAGACTTGAATAACTGTGTATAATCAGAGCGAGCTTATACTGGTCTTCTAAGAGTTCGACTCTTCAGTGATTGGAATAGTAAAATGGCTACGTGTTGAAGCGGCGGCCATCGCAAACCGCCGAATAATTGCCCGTCATCTACTCGTATTCCTCACACTTACAACGCGCGAGCGTTCGCTTTAAAAACCAGCATAGCCTGTATCCATGACATTAGTCTTCTTCTTCTTCCTCTTCTGTTCCCATTATTTGGGGTCGGGTCTCCTCACTGTCCTGCGCCAAGTCCAACGATCTTGTTTTGTCTGTTGGGGCACCTGTTCTTTCTTGAGGTCTCTTTCCATGTATCCATGACATTAGTAACAACTAAAGTAAGCCAACAAAAAGATATAAAGAGTGACCAGTGCGGACGAGATGCATACAAAGATTACAAAGTAAGTTTGTTTACATTCTATAATTACGTCACATGTCCTTACATTTCATGTAATCGAAAACCACACGTATACTGGTTCCAACAGCGAACGCTCGCTTTCAAAAAAATTGGTACAAATACAGGGCCTGCAGCCCTGCACACATTGCCTCTAATCGCCATCACCTGCCATTTTCCCACGTGTCATTATTGCTTGGATGGCAGCTTGCACCCTAATCGCCACTAACTGCCTTATATCTACTCTTGTAAGGGCGGTTATTGCGTGGTCAGGCTTGATGTTTGCCGAACCCGGGCCACTCTCCGTAATGGTGCAAACACGTCAATTAAACAATACGCTCGATTGCTTCCTTTCCTTTGTTATACAAATTTGCGGTCGGTAATACCGTGCGAGTTATTACACGATTCACATCACGCAATTTGGACCATGGTTTAATAATATACTCGGCCTGGTACTCTCTTCCCGTCTTTTCGTGGTCACGTGACTGACACAAGCCTACGTCATCATGCGACAGCGCTTTATGATAATATACGATAGCGCTATATATAGCGGCCATGTTATTGTGACGTAGGCTTGTGTCACTCTGGGAAGAGAAGACCATGTTTTATTAAACTATGATTTGTACCATAACTCACTTATATTAATGAAAAAAATCTTCAATAATCGATCAAAGTTACGTATTGTACCTAAATATTGCCGCAAGTCAAATAAGAAGTCCTATTTGAATATTTTGAATTTACAGAAGTATTTAATTAGGTAGACAATACTTGGTAATATCTATTTGATCATATTTAACATCACTGCGGTACGAGCGAGATGCACACTAGCCTGTCAAGAACAATCACTCAATAACAATACCTACAATAATACTTCCCTAAAAATAAAAGAATTAAAAAAAAAATCAGCGGCTACCAACTTGTGTTTTAAAATAAAGCGGTATGTTTAATCGAAACGTTTCTAATAGGTAATATTTTATTTAACTTGCTCGGTAACAGGGCTCGGAACCGGTATTTTTGAAAAACACAGAAATAACCCAGTATTTTGAATTATTTTATGCTCTTTACATAGGACTGAATCATGTATTTAGGTAACAACTTTGTATTATTAGGTTGTTGCATTAAAAATTAAATAATAAACCAAAGAACAAAAAAGAACGTAATAATACCGGTATTTTTGTATGGAGCAAATACCGGTTTCCGACCCCTGCTCGGTAATTTGAATCAAAGACTTCGAGCAACACGGAAGGGAGGCGGCATTCGCACTATTTCCCCTCTGCCGAGGTACAAGATTCGCGCGTCAATTTAATCTAGCGCGGGTAATAAAACTAGTTGCACTTGGATTTTTCCTAGACCGAGTCCAGACGCGCGCGTGAACACTGCTGCACAAAAATGCCTGTTTGCTCGGTTTTTTGCTATAAAAAGAGGTCGGGGACATCAAATTTACAAAAAGAAAGTGTTACATTTCACATGTAATATTTTTTTTTACATATCATACGTTTAATTACATTTAAATACAATTATTATAGTTTAGTCTCAAGTATTTGTTGGATTTATCGATTTTGCTCGCTCAGTACAAATTGCGGATCGGTCGAGCGACAAATCCGACTTCTCATCTCTCAGAATACAATGACAATGCTTCAACAAAAATGTGTTAGTGTGCGTGTTGTGACACTAGTCACTCGTCCGTACACAAAAAGAGAACGAGGTTTGCAAGATTTGTCTTTGACGTGTGTCATTTTCTATGTATTTGTGTCGTCATTACAGAGGGCCTACCGCGAACCACGTTTGACGTGTTGCCTCCCTGTTACACTTACGTATGAATTTACAAGTGCCATAGAGAGGCAACACGTCGAACGTGGTTCGCGGTAGGGCCTCTGATTGGATTTTGTATGTAAGTGTGTGAGAAGTGCGACTGTGTGCACCTTCCCCCCGCGAAAAATGGCAGAAAGATTTGTACGGTGAGATATCGCTTGGGCCCCTCCCTTCCGAGTCTTCCGACGTGTCGGAAGCCGGTGTTGCTCGAAGATCAAAGACGTTGCGTCATTTCTTGAAAAACGTTAGAGTTATTAAAATGTAAAGTTACAAAAGGTTATCGTCTGAAGGATGATGTTTATAACGTCACGTACTGCTGTCAAGTCGCCTGATGAGACGACGTGACTGCCACGCACAAGAAATATCGTCTCGTAACGCCCTCATATATTATTTTATGTATTTGTCTAAAGTGTCATTCTATAGAACTTGCTATGTAAATAAAAGTCACTAGTAATTCATCATTAAGAGACAATTTCAATGTGGCGGTTTGTTTACATAGTTAGCAAGTTCCATAGAATGACACTTTACAATACACTTCTCTTAAATCGAGTAGTTTTGTGCATGTCATCTAGACACGCGGCAGCGTGTCAAGCCAAGTTCAAGCAAAGGAACTGGCTAGTCAGCGCCGAGTGTAATATTACACGAACCACTTGGTGCCACTTTTGACCCTTCTATAACTCAAAACATCTTTGACGTAAACACATAAAACTACGTGTGTTTAATTATATCCATAAGGATATCTAGAAGCCCAAATTTCATGAAGCTAGCTCAAACGGTTATAAAGGTATGAAGGTCAAAAAGTCGTAAATTTTAAGACTGACTTATGACTTATAGTACCTAAACCTAACCTACTTCCAGATGACCTAGAAGGATGAAATTTGGAATCCAGCTTGGTTATTGTGTGTAACCGTAGGAAAAAATCTAAAAATAAAATAAAGTTAAAAAATAGGGGGGGTCCCCATACAAAAAAACCACTTTTTATTGGGACTGACATATAAGTACCTAAACCTAACCTACTTCCAGATGACCTAGAAGGATGAAATTTGGAATCCAGCTCGGTTATTGTGTGTAACCGTAGGAAAAAATCTAAAAATAAAATAAAGTTTAAAAATAGGGGGGGTCCCCATACAAAAATCCATTTTTTATTGGGACTGATATAAGTACCTAAACCTAACCTACTTCCAGATGACCTAGAAGGATGAAATTTGGAATCCAGCTTGGTTATTGTGTGTAACCGTAGGAAAAAATCTAAAAATAAAATAAAGTTAAAAAATAGGGGGGGTCCCCATACAAAAAAACCACTTTTTATTGGGACTGACATATAAGTACCTAAACCTAACCTACTTCCAGATGACCTAGAAGGATGAAATTTGGAATCCAACTCGGTTATTGTGTGTAACCGTAGGAAAAAATCTAAAAATAAAATAAAGTTTAAAAATAGGGGGGGTCCCCATACAAAAATCCATTTTTTATTGGGACTGATATAAGTACCTAAACCTAACCTACTTCCAGATGACCTAGAAGGATGAAATTTGGAATCCAGCTCGGTTATTGTGTGTAACCGTAGGAAAAAATCTAAAAATAAAATAAAGTTTAAAAATAGGGGGGGTCCCCATACAAAAATCCATTTTTATTGGGACTGATATAAGTACCTAAACCTAACCTACTTCCAGATGACCTAGAAGGATGAAATTTGGAATCCAGCTCGGTTATTGTGTGTAAGCGTAGGTAAAAATCTAAAAATAAAAAAAGTTAAAAAATAGGGGGGGTCCCCATACAAAAAAATATTTTTTTATTGTAGCGTTGGAACCGTTACAAGCAGATATTTGAAACTACCCCAATATATGTATTATTATATTTGCTATATTAAAATAAAGTTTAGTCAAAAAATAAGTGGTGCCCCATACAAAAAACTTTTAATACGCTCTAAACAACCGGCCAACGGTGTGTCGTCGGCGGCGCGCGGTACCACATAATTATACAAAGAACAGAAGTAAAAACCATACAGCGGAAACACAAGAAAAAACATTAAATCTCAATACCTGCCTAGTTTTCTTTACAAAAAGTATTGATATCCCACCAAAAACATAAATGTAAAAAAGGAGAGCCAAGTTCAATACAAAAATTATGCTTGGCTGTGGGGCTCGCCTCAAAAAGAATGGAGATCTAAATGACTGCCACTGACAAGTTCTATGCAAAATCCAAATATGTATTTATAGGAACAAAATAACATTATAAACAAGTATTAAACTCTATTTCTTTGCTTTATTGGATACCTATAACAATTGCTGTTATTTAAAAAAATGTGAGATCTTAAAGTAGGTTAGATTTGGCTTGGCCAGGTTTTATCAGAATTACAATATATATAAAATGATTGATATAATGAAAACTGGCCAAGTCAAATCTAACCTACTTTAAGATCTCACATTTTTTTAAATAACAGCAATTGTTATAGGTATCCAATAAAGCAAAGAAATAGAGTTTAATACTTGTTTATAATGTTATTTTGTTCCTATAAATACATATTTGGATTTTGCATAGAACTTGGCAGTGGCAGTCATTTAGATCTCCATTCTTTTTGAGGCGAGCCCCACAGCCAAGCATAATTTTTGTATTGAACTTGGCTCTCCTTTTTTACATTTATGTTTTTGGTGGTTTAAATTACACCAACATTATAACTGCATACGTTTTTAAGATAGTTGCCGCTGAATCCCCCAAAATTAATTGAGTTTCGTATGACCTATTGACTGCCCATTGACATAGAGTTAGTCCAAGAAAAGTCTGCAACGATTTTAATAGAATACGCAGTGCAAGTATTATTTATACGTCATAATTTTATAGAAGTTTGCCGTTTAAAATAACACTTGCGCTGCGTGTGCTATCAAAATCGTTGCAGACTTACCTATCTTGAACCTATACCTGTCAGAAGTACCTATTTACTTCGTAAAAACTGGGTCATGTGACACCAACGCGCCTTTATCCGGTTTTTTATTTACTTATACGAAGAAAGTTACAGTCGAATTGATCTGACGGCCCTATCTTTACTATTAAAACCATTGTGTATGAGCCTTTGTCTCAACGAAATTTCACATACATTTATTCTCCACTCTACGAGTACTTACATCTGAAGCTATGAAATGGCAGCATTGGCAACAATTGACCTAGGGCAATAAATGTAGTTGTAAAAGTGAATGCGTCGCAGCTCAGTTTACGATTGCAGGAATAGCTGGCCTTCCGTCTTCAACAATACCTACCTAGGTGACCTAGGACATAAGTACTTTATGCTTACACTGTTGCAGAATGCTGACTATACATGTAGATTATGTTTGGTTTAAAAAAAGATAAACCGACTTCAAAAAGGATACATGTTTATAACTTTTATATGCGCTAGAAGTCGGTGCCTAACCAAATCTTAGTAACGCATTGTGAACTGTCTACTTACTGATGTTGCGCCACAACCCGAATCTTGTTTCTTTGTCTTGGGTCTTTCTGCTATAGGTACAAATAAATCTGTGTTTTATTGTCAATTCTTACTACAAATTGGCAGCCAAATTAACTTCATTGGTCTAGAAATGTACAATATTGTCCACATCTGATTGGAAGGGCAACAATTGACCCAGGTCAATAAACGCAGCAGTAAAAGCGAAGTCAGCGTCGACACGGCGCCTTTACGACGGCAGGAATAGCCTTCCACAATACCTAGCTTTACACACTGGTGCAGATTGAAACCACTGATTATACATACTAGGGCATTCGGAGTACCTAGATCGCTGAAAATTGTATCGCTGTAAGTAGCTGGGACATTTTAATTGAAGAAAATAAGTGCGCGATTACGAATTATACTTGGTTACAAAACTGGTTTATGATTTGATTTACATATCTGCCGCACTTTGTGTAATCTAACTGAAGCATTGAAATGCGGCTCCGCGCCCCTGCCGCCCCGGCCGCACCTAACCTAAAATGGCCGCACACTCCGGGACAATCACCAATTACTTTTGTTTCCTTTCATCGCCCGCTAAATAATTGAGTGTTTTTGTTCGCCCCAAATGACTACCTTTTAGCTTTAATTACCAAAGTGCGCTAACAATATTGTTTTCGTTTCACCTGCGGAATTCGTTCCTCAATTGTTTGGAGAAACTCGATATGCAGCCCGGGGCTCGGGCTCAACCCGAGCTCTTCAATTTGCCAGTTAATAAACGCACCGGTGTCAGTTCACCCAATCTTTTTAGGCGTATTTGAAGTGCAAATTCAATTTAGCGCTGATATCGCAAAAATATGAGACAACTTTGCTTTCACAGTACCTACTAAAATAGTACATTTCGATGCTAGTGCGGAAGGTATGTCATTACTTCACGAGTACCGAGAGACTCGGGACGAGTGAAGAATGACATTTCCGCACGTGTATCGAACGACGTTTTTTAATACAGTTGCGAAAAAATAAGAAAAACATTGTTAATCGTACACTAAACAAAAGTGGTAACAGTGACAGCTCGGTTAGACGTCGTCTTTAAGTATATTATATCTATGGGCGTTTGGCAGCTATTCCGTTCCATTCAGTCAACTTATTAAGAACGGAATTTTCAATATTGAATATTAAAAAATAAACGTGTTATAATGATGAAGACGTAAGTAATTAAATATGAAATATGTAATATTTTTCGTATTCTTACATTAACGGTAGGTTTTTATGCTGATTACGACGTTTAAAGGAAACTAATATTAACACTCATCAATAAGTAGTCGTGAATTGGTACAAGTATAAATTTAAAAAAATTGGAAATGTAAAAAGCACTAGTTCGAGATAACCAACTTTCCGCACGCTAAACAGCTACGTAAAGTAGCACTTAATGTTAATGTAAGAATACGAAAAATATTTCATATTTAATTACTTACCTCTTAATTATAACACGTTTATTTTTTAATATTCAATATTGAAAATTCCGTTCTTAATAAGTTGACTGAATGGAACGGAATAGCTGCCAAACGCCCATAGATATAATATACTTAAAGACGACGTCTAACCGAGCTGTCACTGTTACCACTTTTGTTTAGTGTACGATTAACAATGTTTTTCTTATTTTTTCGCAACTGTATTAAAAAACGTCGTTCGATACACGTGCGGAAATGTCATTCTTAGTAATGACATACCTTCCGCACTAGCATCGAAATGTACTATTTTGTATTAGACAGAAGGCTTCCTTAGGTATCGGTACCATTGTATTTTTGACTGATGTTTGTGTTTCAAATAATTACTTATACTTACATAAAATCTTTAAAATAAGTAGGTACCTAACACGTAGTTCTTCCAAAATACAGTTTTTTTTAATAACGCAAGTTAATATAAATCTACTATAGTTTCCTAGATCTGGTGTTACGATGCTTTTTGACAAAACAAAATATCTTGAAGCGTTTCTGCGAAGAAATTCACGGATGTACCTAGGATACGTGAAGTTTCCAACCAAATCCAAGCTAAGACGTAGGTCAGTGTGAGTATCATTAGCCCAATTTCCCTAAGCGACGCGGTTAAACCGTTAACCCAGTGTCAAATTGTACTATAGTAACACTGGGGTATTGAATGGTAACTCTAAAGGAAGCTTGATGTAATCATTTAGACATGTATAAATAGGTGTAATTTTTTTTAAATATTAATGTTTTCCTTTCCCAGCTCCATTTCATTTCAAAAGCCTGTTAACTTTCTTGTTACCGAAGTATATACATGAAAAGGCAGAGTTCAGATTCCGAAGGAGGAAAACACTGCCCCTGCCCTCACGCCCGGCTGCCTCGCCATTACCTTTGAACAACTAATCCGAGTGGTGACTGATACTTCCTCAACAGGGAGGTTGAGGAAGCATCAGTCACCACTCACGCCCGCAGTCACCACTCACGCCTCACGCCCGGCTGCCTCGCCATTACCTTTGAACAACTAATCCGACTGGTGACTGATACTTCGTCAACCTTATTATCATAGGCATAACGTTATTCGACGGTCAGTGAAGATTGTTGCTGTTGGTAAAAGAATAAATCCGTCAGGTAACAATACACACAACCCTCAAACGGCCTCTGTGTAAGTTTACGGGATTTATCCAAAAATAAGTACGTTGACGAATATTTTTTAGGAATATTTTTATTTTACCTTCACATCTTTTACGAAATTTCATTAAAATTCAAACTAAAATCGTTTAACTAAAACAAAATGTGATATATCTCCAAAATATAATCCTTTAGCTATGGTACGTAAACTCAAATTTTTGTTTAATATTTTAAATACAGGTATGCCGTATACCTAGTAAAGGGTCAATTTTCAAACAGGCATTTTTTGCTGTCCCACGGCTAAAACTCGAAGTCCATAGGACTAAAAGACTGGGTATGCATATATTTTCATTCAGTGTATTATAAGCTTTAAAAATCATACACAACTGTACCAAAAATATTATTTGGTCCTGACAAAATCGCATTTGAAGTTCCAAAAACGGCGAAATTTGCCGTTTTTCGCGTGTCCCAGTGGCGGCATCGCGCAATAAAAAAAATCATAACTTTGGATGTAGGCAACGTATTATAAACAACTTTGTATTTCTATAAAGAGCATTTTCTAGAGAATTGATTTAATCATATTGATAAATTAATGCGTTATTTAATAAAACCAGGGAAGCCTTTTTATCGCTGTCCCGCGCGGCACCTGTTTTGTTATGACTTAAATATACCCCCTATAATCTTCTTTGTCTATTGAATAACGGTTAGATTAAATTTACAACGCAATAGTGCGGTTAGTTGGGCATCGATTGACATCAAATGTAAACCCGGAAACAGTTTAATTTATTTAAAAACAGATAAAAATCTCTTTCGATATATTTTGGTACGACTACAACGACATTTGTATGGACGCTGAATACTGTGGTACCTAGTTGGAATAAAAATGTTTCATTTATAATAATAGTTGCAAATATAGTTTTAAAATATATAGTAAAATAAATAAGTGAATCTGTTGTATTGTGTAGGAAATATCGCTAAAAAATATTATTGGCGACATGTCGCGACATTTGTATGGCGACATTTGTATGGCGACATTTATACGGCTATTTTGACCGTATAAATGTCGATTGTGGCATACAAATGTCGACATAGTGCCATACAGATGTCGAGAAGGTGTTATACATATGTCGTCAGGGTCTTATAAATGCATCAAAAATAATAAATAGTACCATATACATGTTGATACTGCCATATAATGTCGAAAAAATGCCGTATACATGTCAAAAACGCCTTACAAATGGCTAAATAGTGTCATACAAATGTCGATCATTAAACGTCCATATCTAGCTAACTATAAAAAGTACAGAGGTGCCTCCTACAGTATATTTTTTGTTGTTAAGAACCCTTTCTAAAACGAAGATTATAAATCTGATTTTTTAAAAATAAAAAATTGCCATACAAATGTCGAAAAAACACCCTCTTCAAAAATTGACCCTAAAAAAATAAACGTATTTTTGAGCCACATTTCTAACGTTTCTCAATTTTCACGCGTGACTTATAGCGTCCCTCTTTCACTTGTTGGCGAGGATTATCTACCATAATGAATACCTCTTTTAATAACTTGTTTTGTATGTATGGTATGAAACTAAGTTCAACGAATTTGCCGAGGCAAGTTTTGTGAAAAAGTATCGAAATAACAATATATAACTTGTTAAAATTTTCGTGTGAAATTTATCTTCGGATAATTTATTTGGTCGAGTGCGTTGTGGTTACAATAATCAGATTAAAAAATCTTATATCGAATGGCTTATTTCTGAAGACAGGTTTTTTTATGCAGGGATCGGAAATTCGGATGCTTTTATGCCTAAACTTCGGCCTCAGTACCTACACCGCTGATGTTGAGTAGTATAGAGGCGGACTCAATTTAATTTTGCTGATAAATTTACCGGGATTGCTCGGAATACCGGCAATTAGGATACATATACACATACGAATTAAAGTATTTAAATAACATATTTCAGCTGTTTCTTTTTACAAAATATGTATATGCGGTAATTTTTTGTTACACCCTGTTTGTAGTTAAAACTGTTTACCAACGTGTAGGTATGTTAACAAAATTGCTGAAAATAGTCATAAACTAAATATTTTGACAGTTCTCACTATTTCGTGATGTTTTATACAATCCCGGAATCCCGGAACTTAAATAATTAAAATAATATTTTTAAGAAGCCGACTCTATACTTGCTGAGCTTTTTCTGGGAATTTGCTAAGTTTAGGTATAAAAGCATCCGAATTTCCGATCCCTGCAAATATGACATGCCACTGGCTTAATATGTGTTTATTTTCCTTATTTTACTCTGAGCAGCCATGCTGCTACAGCTGTCACATGGGCGAGTCATAATCGGTCCCCTGAGCCTCCGCCGCCCACTGTTTCTTTGTTTACATGCCTAGTTTTAAATGTAAATTAACCTAGAAAAGTATGAATGAAGATTTATGGTTTATTGAATCACAGCGTCGACAGTTCGACACCTCGAAGATGGATCGCCCGAGCATCCCCAAGTGTCTCGTATCCGCTCTCAATCTATTAAGTTATAGAAAGTGTCGCTTCCGAACTACGGGAAAAGTTGAAATAAGATAACAGCTGAAGTGACGGTTGTGATAGATTTAAACTCCTAAGATACTAGGTATATACATTTTAACAATGTTTAAAATCAGGCAGTCACATAATTTAAGTTGATTATCGCCCGACATGTTTCGCTCCGATTAAAAAAAAAGTGCCTTACCAGGTACCTTGAATAATCATAATAATATGTGGTTTCACCGTATGATTTTCCCATGAAGTCTCAGGTTGCCAAATGAGCTCATGTGCCGTAGTTTTTACCAAGAATTCATTCAGAAAAGCGTGTACAGTACAAGGTTCTTAAAGAGTCGACAAAGCACCACATTGTTGGAAAAGTTCACATTAAATAATAGATAGCCTATGGCAAACGCTTGTTACCTTGATCGCTAGCTTATTATAAAGAGAACACAGATAGATTGTACCCCAAAATCGTGTCGCGCCTTTCCATGTTCCAACATGTTGATGCAATTTGCCATTTCGAGTGCTCCAATTGGCTAGCAATTGAGGTGTAATGCGACACGGAATCTTATTACCGACTACCGACTTGACTCGTGGCACAATTGGAGAACCTTTTCCATGCACCTATCTATAAAACGACGTTTGTCGTTTGTCCTATTTTTTCGACTATAAATTCATTACTAATATGATTTCACTTTTAAATTCGTGACTGCTACACTTAGGCCGTAATGCCTACACTACACTAGACCACTACCACTAACCAGATACATACACGGCCAGAGTTTTCATATTTATACGTAGTCTCAGATCAGATCTCACTAAACTAGTGTTTTATGCGGAGAGGTTAGCAATCTTTGTGAGTAACACAGGTCCGTAGAATTTCACTATAAAATGTCCATCACAGTGTAATGGGAGCCCACTGTTAATTGAAGTACGCGACAGACCGCGGCCGCCCCCGCCCACTACACGTGGTTGTTATTGCTCTTATACTAATTTATACATAGTACAGCTTGTATGTTTCTAGTAGTTCGCCCCTAACAGGAATTTTGCTACAGACAGGCATAAATACTTCCTAAACGTTCGTACTTAATTAAACGTTTTAGTTAGGTATCTATGTGAAATTGTCTCTGAAGTATATTTCTGGGAAATTTATTGATCAGCAATTAATATCAAAATCGAGTAAAAAAAACATGAAAGTGCACATTAAACACGAAGGCCTCGCTCCGCTCTGAATAAAGGATGACTCACGCTAGAATTGTCCGAGGTGCTAGTACCTAAATATTTTTCAAACTGTAAGAGTACGATGATTTCATTTCATTTCATTTCATTTATTGCAGAACCATGGTTACATTAAGGTATTACAATTGTATTAAGTTCATGCATGGTTACCCTGTCAGGGCATAGCAACATAAATATTCTAAGACTAATTACTAAATATACATAATTACATAGTCAAACATAAAGGTCATAAAGTAGCATTCAAGTACCTAAACAATAGGAATTCATTACAATTAAAATAAAGTAATAATACAGAAGATACAGATACAGATTCAAGTAAAAAATTTAAGACGTAATCATAGTTGTTTGAAATAAAATAAAAATAAAAGTAACATAAAATAGTACATTTAAATTGAAATTCATTTATGGTTAAATTGATAAAATTCATAAAACAGTCCAAATTCATAAGTACGTTATCCACATCTTATTATAATACATTTACAAGTAATTAGCACATTAATTAATAAACAAACAAAGTAATTCCTAGGTCAAATCATAAATTTGTATCTGTCATAATCTGTGATGGATGTCATCTCCATACAATTTATAACCTACAATACCAAATGTCGCAAAATTGTATTGAATTGACATCTATCATCGTACCCTTCCAGTTTGATAAATATTATAAAGACGTCCGACACTTCAACTTTTTATAGAAATCATCACGCGATCACCGACATCCCGATTACCTTCAAACGAGCAATACTTGTTTATGTATTTATTTCTTTATATGTATATATATTTCGGGGATCTCGGAAACGGCTCTAACAATTTCGATGATATATTTTGCTATATGGGGGTTTTCGGGGGCGACAACTCAATCTAGCTAGACCTTATCTCTGGGGAAACGCACATTTTTTACAGTTTTTATATATATTATGTTTCCCGAGCAAAGCTATCGGTCTCCCAGACATTTTTCTATAAGGACCAAAATTTCATATAAAACAACCAGAGCTCATATAACGTGAACTCGGATTCGGGTCGCCCTAATTAGTATCCCAACTGGATATTAATAACTGGCTACCCTCCCCCCCCCCCTCCCCACCAGTTCCGGACAACACGCTAATTAATTTCATAACTCACTTTGTCAACTTCCAAGTTGGCGTTCTGTTTTGGGCGGAAATTGGCGAAGACCCTCCAAGTTAATTTATTCAGTTTAATTGTTGTTTGTTTGATAACACACTCATCTCGTTGTATTGAAGTTCTTAAATGACCAATTAACTGTGTCAACGAGAGTACATTATACATGTGGTGTGCTCGCTGCAGGTGGTCCGACCGAGGAGCAGGCATGATCACTCCAATTGTGTGCTCTGGGCTATAACCGCGAAAGAAACTACCTAGTGTGAAGAAGATTTTGATAACATGATAAGGTAAAAACTTATCTTAATGGACATTATCTTACATTATTTGATATGTTTACAAAGCTTCTTGTAATATTTGCTAGCCCATTTCATCGTTGCAACCTGATGTTATAATAAATTATTCGTGGACGTGATGTGAACGGTTATACATATACCTAAGTACTTTCCTAATCTCAGGAATCATTATTCCAAGCAAACATCAGCAGATCCGTGGAACTGCCGACTCATACCCCATCCTCCCCGTTAGTAGCCCCGTACTTTCGACCCCTATTTAAAGGACCCTTTTAGGGGATGCATTGTGCGGTTAATCATATACGAGTAAGTGACATGTCACTTTCCTGGTTATAAAAGATTTGTGTGCCAAATATAAAGTTATGAACAAATATCTGAACATAGCAGCTACTAGTATACAGTACGTATGTAACATTCAGAATATTATTAATAGGATACCTTATATAAAATATAACCAAGAACACTGGTCTTTATTGGCATTAATACGAGTAGATATTTGATATTCCAAATTCAGTATTAAATGCGCAATATCTGTAATATTATTATGTACTTTCTTACCACTCACCGAAAACCTATCATACGTACCTACCCATTACAATTACATTACCTACGAGTAAACGTAATTGTGATACCTACCGACGTTTGATCGCAACATCAAAAAACCGGGCAAGTGCGAGTCGGACTCGCGCACGAAGGGTTCCGTACCATAATGCAAAAAAAAACGAAAAACAAAGCAAAAAAAAAACGGTCACCCATCCAAGTACTGACCACTCCCGACGTTGCTTAATTTTGGTCAAAAATCACGTTTGTTGTATGGGAGCCCCATTTAAATCTTTATTTTATTCTGTTTTTAGTATTTGTTGTTGTAGCGGCAACAGAAATACATCTGTGAAAAATTCAACTGTCTAGCTATCTCGGTTCGTGAGATACTGCCTGGTGACAGACAGACGGACGGACGGACGGACGGACGGACGGACGGACGGACGGACGGACGGACAGCGAAGTCTTAGTAATAGGGTCCCGTTTTACCCTTTGGGTACGGAACCCTAATAGAGGCAACACGCCGATATATTTACACAACGATACTCTGGCAGCTCGATCGTCTCTAGTATAATTTGATGTGTATTTTTTTCTACTCCCGTACTTGTATTTGTCATTTAAAGGGTCGTGCACACACCTTTAAAACCCTACCTTATAGTTGTCAAGACAAGTCTTTAGTCTATTCCCCAAAAAATAATTTGTGCATACACGCAGTATCTTTTTGGCGATTTTACGATACTTCGTTAATGACCACTTAAAAAATATTGAATGAAATACAGTGTTGCTAACCTTATTTTAAATTTTTTATTTATTTATTTATTTAAACTTTATTGCACGATAACAAAATGTACAAATGGCGGACTTAATGCCTTAAGGCATTCTCTACCAGTCAACCATTGGGTCAATCAGAAAACTTGTACTTAGTGCAGGATTGTAGACAACGAGAAGAATTATGAATCACAAATCAGGTTATTCTAAACAATATTCTAATTATAAACTACACATATAAAGATAATAGCAATAGACACCTACATATATACAAACATGCATACATACATACATATATAAATAAATATGTTATATTCTGTTATGTACCCAAGAATATAAGTAAAATGCGGATCATTTATCTTTAAGCGAGTTAGAGAGGTGTTTACGTAACTTGCTTTTAAAAGAAAATTTGCTCTGTGCTTGCCTTAAGGGAAGGGGGAGATCATTCCAAAGACGAGCAGCCTGAAGGGCGAAAGAGTTGGAAATAAAGCCAGTGCGGTGATATGGAATAGTCAGTTTAAGACTTCGAGATGTACGCAACTCGCAACCGGGACGCGGTGCTACAAAATTAAATTTAGATTTAAGGTAATTGGGAGCGGCTGGATCAAATAATATAGAATAAAGTGTGCAAAGAGTTCTTAGTGACCTACGTTCACGGATGGGAAGCCAGTTCAGTTTGCGGCGGAAGGCCGATACGTGATCGTATTTACGAAGCCCATATATAAACCTAATACAGCTATTCAGTAGCCTGTCTAGTTTGTTGAGTAACTCCTGGCTAATATTGGAATAACACACATCTGCATAGTCAATCACGGGCAACACCAATGCCTGAATAATAAGTTTTTTTGTGCTAATGGGGAGAAAGTGCTTGAATCTATAAAGAGATCTCAGCATGTTGGTAACTTTGCGACAAACATCAGACACCTGGGGGGTCCAAGTCAAACCACTGTCTACGATTAGACCAAGGTTTTTCACATCAGACTGAAACGGGACTACATTATTTTCGAATTTAATCGGATCTATAAGCGTGATGTCAAGTAAGGACAGCAGACGTGGGCTACCCAGTATAATGGCCTGACACTTGTTGGGGTTGACAGAAATCCCAAAATTGCGAGACCACGCAGATATGCTTTCTAGATCATCATTTATTCTCTGGATCGCTTTATCCAAGTTACTTGGACTTGCTTGGGCATAAAGTTGCAGATCGTCAGCGTATAGGTGATATGAGCATTTAATTCGATCTGTGATTAAGTTTATAAATACAGAGAACAAAAGAGGAGACAAAATACCACCCTGAGGAACGCCGGAAGAAAGCTCACACCAATCGGAGATGGTACTATCAGCTCGAATAGCCTGTTGACGACACTGCAGATAAGAAGCGAACCAATCAGCCACTGATGACGAGATATTCAGGTGTTTCAAGGTGGTAAGTAAGAGCTCGTGGTCGACAGCATTAAACGCGTTTGAAAAGTCCACCAGAACAAGCACAGTTAATTGAGAAGACTCCATACCTTGCCTCACATCCTCAATAACCTTCAGTAATGCAGTAGTCGTGCTATGGCCACAACGAAAACCGGATTGTACTGGTGAGAGAAGACTGTTATTAAAGATGTGTGAAGACAGTTTCTTATGCACAATCGCTTCCAAGACTTTTGACAGAAATGGCAGTATGGAGATAGGGCGAAAATCTTTCAGTGCGGTAGGATTAGAGACTTTCGGTAGTGGAATGACGTGAGCATTTCGCCATAAACCAGGAAATACACCAGAGCGCATGGACAAGTTGACAATATGCGTGACAACAGGTAAGATACACTCTAAGATGTGGACAATCATCACTCTGCTAATTTTGTCATTACCAACCGCATTTGATTTTATTGACATGATTGCCTTACTAACCTCGTCTTCAGTGGCAGAAGAAAAAGACAATTGAAATTTGGAAGGACAGGGCAGGGCATTAATGGAAGAAATACTTTGAGTTTTAGTTGTGTGGTCCAAAGAAGAAGACTTGGCGAAGTGGGAATTGAGATCATCCAACGAGACAGACAATAGAGAATTTGGTTTGTTGCAAGAATTCCCAATTCCCAGCGTTTTTAGAAATTTCCAGGTGTTAGCCGGAGATGAAGAGGCAATATTATCAAATACGTGTTTACGCTTGGAAGCTCTCACTATTTGATTACAGCGGTTCCTCGCAATTTTAAACGACGCCCAGTGCTCCTCACATCTCTGTCATCTCTGACAAATAAGTGAACCATAGACATGTTTTTTTTTATTTCATTCATTCATTCTTTTCCCGCCCGTACCCTCCATTTTTGCTGCTTCTTGAATTAAAAAGATTTCTTAAATTTTCAATTTTATTTCAAAGTAAGTGCTTGGTCGTAGAAAAAGTATTGTATGCAACGGTGTTTAACCGAGTCAAAAAATACTCGTGGCGTCTTTATTAACAATTTTCGGCTTCGCCTCAAATTGTTACTCACGCCACTCGCGTTTTTTGACCTCTCTTAAACAACGGTTGCATAAAATACTATATCGTATAAACTATTATCGTGAATCGAACAACAAGACTATACTCGAGACCTATTCGGACTAAACTTTATAAATTGTTTTTGTTAGTCGACGTCCGCTTTCCGCGTATTTTCCGCCTGCCGTATACGCCTTCGTTTATACATATAGAAATTAGAATTACTATTAAAAGCTTTCGGCCCAAGCTTCAGCCCTTGGAATTGAATTAAAAGAAATCTTTTTTTCAGTGCAGCTCTATAATTTTTAAATAAGAAGTCCTACTACCAAAACTTTATTAGTTTGTGCGTTGTATATTATGTCAGTATTAGTGTTATTATATATAGGTAAGTACGCGCTGGACAAGAGATCAATTTCTAAAGCCGGAATTGATCCTTGAGTGCTGAAACGCTGGCCACGTGGCGCGGGCGGGGCAACAGGTGGCCTTCCGGGCCAGCCTGAAATGAACCCTTCTTCCCCGAGTTAAGGCTGAGAATAGCTTGGACATATAGACAGCATTACATACAAGTGATCATGCGAGGCGATTCGTGTTCATTACTTAGATTGCATACGTAAGGTGATAAAATGCTGGTTGGGATTTGGGCGGTGACGAGACGAAAACCATATGTACCTATATGGAGACGACGGGTTTTATTGCAAATCTTCAGTAACGATAATACAACAGGCTCTCGTACCGATTTAGAAATTATTTTATTGCTTGATTGACATGACATTTAAATGTCAGCAAGTTGAGATCTGCCGATGGGATCTTGGAGAAAGCGTGGGACCTCTTCAAATATTTTAAGCACACTGATAGTCATAAATGATAAAAAATATGCAAAACATTATATCAAAGCTCCACAATCCGAAACCCGAAAACACACAAACCACAATCCGAAAACGCTATGTACAACTTTGAATAAAATGATCCAATTGGGTATTTTAGTTAGTATAACTAATATACTTTAAAAACACTAGTGATATCAGTGACAGTAAGTATTCGTTTCTGTTTGATACAAAATGAATTTATTATAATGTACTTATTGTGTTATTTTTAATACAGTGAAACCTGGTTAATTGGCACCTGGATAAATGGAAAACCTCAATAATTGCAACCAAAAGTCCGGTCCCGGCCCCTTGAGACCAAAAGGCCTCTATAATTGAAATTTTGGAACCTCTATAATTGCAATTTAGATTTTAGTGCTTTTCGTAATTTTGCCTCTGTAATTGACCACATCGCAACTTAAGACCTCTATAATTGACACTGTGCTAAATAAATCCCTTATTATTCTCTTGTTTTTACCTCTATTATTGAAACGAGTCTTACTTATTACCTCTGTAATTGAAATAGTGTAGTTGTAGACAGCAGAAACAATGTTTTAATAGCAATGACCATTTTATTTATATCTTCATCCAGAATTTAATTTATTTATTGGGTATCTATCACAGCCAGTAGGTGAAATAGTTTTGATCAATAAAAAACAAAGTATGCTTTTTAAATTCTAATAAAACTTTCTTCTACAATTCAAGGGAATTTTTAAACCCAAATGATAAGAAAATAAAGTGGTAATTAATATAGTGTAAAAGTGAAAGTACTTATAGACAGAAGCAATATATAGACCAGAAACCCAGAACGTAAGCGTGTAAATCTACTTTACATGGTTATTTGCACCTGCATAAAAGAAATTTGTCAGAACGCAACCTCTATTAATGAAAACCTCTATAATTGACACAACGATTTTTTGAACCTCGTTAATTGACACGACCTGCTTAAATGAAAAACCTGGTTAATTGACAAAAATTGGCCGGTCCCTTGAGATTGCAATTATCCAGGTTCCACTGTATACGCTTTATATTCTGAACGCATAATATGTTCATGAAATTAACATTTTAATATTACTATTCGCTAAACCAATAAAGTTTGGCATGGTTGTATTGATTTATGCTTAATTTGCTTTACATTGATTTTAAATATGAAATATGTAGGTAAGTAGAATCTTTACATTGTAAAAGTTTTCTCTCGTGCTGTGCCGGCTGTTTTCCTGTTGTGTAGGTATATGAATCGATCAAGCTCGACAGGTTGCATAAACACGCTATTCGGAGTCAAAGCGCGCCATCCATCTTGCGCACGCGCTTAATGTGTAGACTTCTATTAATATACGTGCACTAGCCAATCATAACCACTGCATAACATTACGTTAGTTCATAGAACGATTAGGACTAACGCAAGAAACCAGATGATCTTTAAAACCATAGCATAGATTAAAATACCAGTGTGTACAGAAAGTCTAGAAAGTGTCGAGCTAAATTTGATCTTAATTAGGTAAGAAACGGGTTTTTATTTTGGTTCCATTCATATAATACGAGCGTTGTGTACTTTTCGTGCATACAGACAGCACCGTGCATCATCCCCAAGTCCTACAAATATTACAAATGAATGTCATATTTATCTCATTTTTTCAGCACCTGCAGTGCGTCTCACTCGCGCACCAATATTAAATTTACAGTTCGCCAAACTAAATTATTTCCGATCGAAAAATACCATTTTCTTGAATTTGACTCCGACTCAGTTGATCTTCCAAAACACCGTCCTCACAACATAACAGGTACCTACCTACTGTAAGTGCATTAGAAAACTTATTCCATATATAACTGTATTTTCGCGCAATGAATTCCAAATTCTGACTAGTTTTCCAATGCCGCTGACAGTTGCTATATGGTTGAATAGAACTTTGCTCTCTGATTAAGATTATATTAACGGCACCAATTGAAACATTTAAGAGAATATTTGGAGTGTTTTTGATATCTCGCTGAGATCTATAAAATTTCTACCAATTTGTGCGTTAAAAGTTGATTGACCTATTCGTCTTTCATGTTTTCAACGTGTTTAGTTATTTAATGAAAGATACTGCATTCAATTTCAACATACTCGCATAATTAACAAATTCAAACATTTTTTTTGTCTCCAATCAAGACAGTTTCCCGCCATTTGTTTTAAAACAGACTGAAATTAACGTCAAACTTAAAACAGCTCTATGGTTCTTGTTTATGTTAAAATGTATGCCACTGCTTAAAAACATATAAAATACTCACTGATTACTGGTGATTACTTAATATATACCTACATAAAAGTGGTTAATTTCCTAGTTTGTTCCCATTCACGGGTATCGCGATACAAAGTATGATATTGCGAACCGTCTGCAGTTGAAGCACGTCTTCCGATCTCATAACACCTTAATCTATAATCTACGTGCTTATCGTTCACATTATATCCTACGGTTCTTAAACTGCGGTAGGTATAGTACCTACTTAAATAGAACTCGTCTGTGATTTGGTTTAAGTACCAAAGTACTTAATCTTAATACACATTACAATTTACGCACAAGAAGTGTTCGTTTTCCAGTAGGTAATGATAATCATGTGTGAATAAATAATCCAGTGTGGTGTTTACATTTACTTCAATCCCAAAGCTCCACAGTAAAGCCAACGTTGCGTATCACAGGCCCATTAAAACATATTTAGTTAACAGGAATAGTCGCAGATCAAGATTACAAAATAGTAAAGTTACTTACAAATTTAACACCTCTAGATTCCGGAAAATTATGCTCCGGTTTTAAAACACATAGAGCACACAGTGTACCTACTTACTTTAATTTTTATCTAAGAATAACATTTATTGAATCTAAATAAAATTTATTGAGAATACATAACTATTAAGTATACAGTAGGTAGCATGCAAGAAAGGGTGTCCGGTAAATCCCAAACTAGACTGAGCCTATATCCATGTAAAAAGAATTTACGGTTTTTACTCTGATACCATGTCTGACGAGAAACATATGGCGCGCGTTAGCGCCATAAAAAAATGGCGTCAGGGCCGCGGCAATCTCAAAACATTTATACAACGCTGCGCTGTAAAACGACTAGTGTACCTATACTACTCGTACGTGTTTCTGACCTCCGAGTACGCATCTGTCTTGAACCCTTGAGGTTTATGTTGTACGAGTACGTTACGCTAGTGAGTAATTGAGTATTAGCTGTTTTGCGACTAGGTAGACTTATCACCATCGAGTAGGTTAGCAAAAAGTTTTGTTCAACTCAACATATAACCATCCGTAAACACAGATTAAATTTATTAATTGCTATTGCTAAACTCTGCATAATGTACATACAGTGCACCTGTAAATATTTAATTAATAACAGCCGATGGAATTAAACGGCACTAAAGGTCAGTCTTCAAAAGACAGGGTTGAGTGGAGGAAGCGAGGGGAGGCCTTTGCCCAGCAGTGGGACACTTATCCAGACTAACCAAAAAAAAAAAAAGGTCAGTCAGTCAAAGGACAGTCTTCCCATTTCTTGACCAGCGTGGGCAACCAGGCGAACCCTGATTAAGGTGACATTGCTGTGGCGGCGTCCTAGTTGCCGGCGCTGTATCTATCAATTTCCTTGATACAATGAGTGACGGAATGAATGTTATAATCGCGGCAGTAATCGACGGCGAATGTCATACACTTTATCAAGGAAATTGACAGATATAGCGGCGGTCACTACGACACCGCTGCAGTACCTAAGTAGCTGGATTTCACATCCGAATGTCACCTTTAACATAAACTATTAACAAGTTTGCGTCTTTGGAGTGGGTATTTACCTACCTACATTGGTCCACCTGAGTCCTTTACGCTCTTTTCGAAATCAGTATAACATTCCTGAGCGCGTGCTATATAACCTACTAACAGAGACACCCTTAACTGAACATAGATAGACCTTATGTGTTCGCAATAAGGTTGGCATAGTGTCAACGACCAGCGTGGGTGGCCCGCGGTAAGAACAATAGCGTTATTTTCCTTGAACGGTTGCCACATGTGGTGCAGATTGATCGTGCGTTAACGGAACTAATCGCTTGCGAATCTCGCCACATTTTGTTACTAACCAGATTTTTTGTAGTACATTCAGCAGTTGAAGATGTTAGTGGGCCCAGGCAAATTAAGCCCGAATAAGGTATAGAAACCTTGATATCCTAGAAAAATCTATTTTTATGACTTTTGATCTTAAATAACTTCCGACGCGCACAAGAGCTTTGGTGACTTTTAAGAAAATCATTAGAACGCCATAATGTGGGTGTATTTTTACAAGTTTACAATATGAATACACCCACATACGAGCTTATTATCTCTCATTCCGAAATGAGACCCTTAGATTTCCTGGCCCATTATTTATTAGCATAGGTAGTATTTCATAAGGAACAATCAGGTGACATGACTTCTTCTTTTTCTCTTCTTCTTCTTCTTATTCGTCGTTCCCTCATGACTGAGGATCGTGACCAACAACTATGTCCTTCCATTTATCGCGAACAAGGGCTTTGTGGGCTGCCCTCTGCATGGAACCACATGCTTGTTTTATGGAATCCGACCATCTTGCAGGTGCTCTTCCTCTAGCGCGCTTGCCTTCAACTTGCCCCAGTAGGATGTCACGTTCGAGGCTGTGGTGTGGTGACCGCATTATGTGCCCAAAGAATCTGAGAGCCCTGTCCTGGCCCTGGAGCCCTGTTCTCTCGGAATGGACATTACACCTATTTAGTAAATATTTTGTCTACTACCTATTCTACCAATCAAATATTCTCTTTTACGAATATTAGATTTTGATACTCTCGGATAATAATGGCACATTTTCACTATTAAGTAGTAGAATTGAAACATTAATATCCAAAATGAATTCCATTACTTCTTTCTTGTAAAATTTTCAAGATTTTTCCGAAAAGTTTTTCAACTTTTTAGAAACTTGCATATCTGTAACTCCATCGAATTTCCCCTTAATTGGTAAATGGTTTGAGGACTCGTGGCCTCAAACTCGACTCGAGGGAAAACGCGATCACAATACGTTTTATTGTGTATCAATTCCACCTCGAAAATACGTAGGTACGCATTATGGTCGTCAGCGGTTGCGTTTCAACGCCTTTGTGTGATTATTCCGAAGGGGAATAACGTGGAAACCTCTTTGATAGGTACTTACTGTAAATGTATTTAGGACTTGAATACAAATTAAAATACGCACGCGGCCTGATTTTTTACTGTGAATCTAAATTAATTTCCGAATGTATTATTTATTTATTCTGTAAACGTTATTAAAGATAGATTTTAAAATTTTATTAAAGATATACGAACCAACAACTCGGTGTCATGATTACAATCTCCTGGGTCACTCTTCAAAACAGGCATTTAATTTCACGAACACGGTTCTAATGGTAATTATAAGCTTTTCTGTAAAGGGCCATATACCAATATGCATGTTATTAGAACGTGGTACCTACCTATGGAAGTTCTTCTGATAAACTGTATTACAATTATCCAGCCAGGACTTGTCAGTCGGACAGAATAACAACAAAACAAAGGCCCCACTCTTCTTATTTATTTCTATTTCCATTATTTCATTCCGAAAGTTGTTAGGATTGTTTCGCTTTATAACCAGGAGTTATATCGGGGGTTGTTTGCGTTGACTATCCGACTCATAATATGTATGTTTAATATATTATTCCACATGCCTTATATATTTTATCGGAGTCTCATCGGTATTTAAAATGTTATAAACATTGCTTTAATATTAAAATAGCATAAGTATTTCTACTTCAAACTATAAACTCATGTTAACTAACCACAACTTTTTGCTTTAGTTCATCCAGATTTACATTACAAGTTTCACTTTGTAGAAACTCTAGGGCGAGTAATTATCTTTTTGAGTTAATTAGGCGCGAGGCGTTATGGCTAGCTAAATAACTAGCTTAAAAATTATAGAGGACGCTTTTAAAAAACTGTTAATTTAGTTAAACTCATTTCGTGAGCAATTTTCGTAAGTGGCAATTACGAACTAGTTGCTGAAAATTAGTTAAAAATACTTTGCTTTTCGTTGAGTTTTATAATATTATTAAAACCGTCCACGAGCTAGGCCGACTGAAAACCATAACATTTTTTCAATATATACAACCATTTTATGTTTTCCGGCCCTTGCTATGTACATCTAGAGCCCGATTCATATTTAACTACCTCATACGACCTTGAAGAATGAAGTGGTGTAATGCTAATCACCAATAAGGTGATCGTCTAGATCGAGTCAAAATCAGTTTAATATTTTAACAAATTGTTTATTTCGAATCGACATCGACATCGAAGAATAAGGAGATATTATTATACGTAATTATATAAACCATGTACATAGGTAGGCCGTGTGCCGTGCTGTATGGTCTAACCAAAATGTGCATACAAATCACCAAAAATAAATAATTAAATTAATCATAACTAACTTCATAAAATCGTCTCTTCAGTGTTTTTATGTCTCTGTAATGAACTTTAGATGGTCATCGCATCACCGACGCAGCAGCCTCAAAAACAACTTAAGTGCATTGTATGGAGCACGTCACACCGGCGTTTTGACTTGTGCAGCGACTATCAGCCTCATCTGCATACTAATGGCGTTGACGGCATTATGAAGCGATTTCAAGCCACATTGTACCCTTGGCATTCTTTTTATGTAAAGTTTCTTAGAATATTTTGAAGATGACAAGTGAATCATTTGGGGTATTGTCTTCAATATTTTTATTTTTGTCCCCGTGGTCTCGGAGAAAGACAGCTTGTGTTTATATATACGGAAATAAATAATAATAGGTACGTGAAAATCGTGAAACTTTAAGTCAGTGTAAAACTACCTATTCCTAATTTCCTACTTAATATTAGTTTGGAACTATAAAAAAAATATACTGCTCGCTATACAATGTTCCTTTAGAAACAGCTCATCGATATTCAAGTTAGGTACCGTCCCGGATAGAAATGTGTTGAAAAGAAGCAGTGTGACGGACTCCATATTCAATGTGAGTTGGTTAGAGACGGCAAGCTCGCGGCAATCAACTGTAGGGTTTGTCGTTTGCATTGCAAATGCAGCGGCACCTGCAGCCGGCTTACGATGCTAATGGGCCATCTAGCGGAGGAATCAATGGACACCTTGAAATCAATTTTGGTGAGGTGGTACCGTGAAATCGTGAATACGTAATGTCTTCAAGAGCAATGTAAAGTAAGTAAAAGTTTTGTCATCGGATTGAAATACCTTACCTTAAATTTTGTGTTTACCTGACGAAGCCTGCGTTGCGGATATAAAAGTTTGGTCTCTGAATAAAGGTGGAATAATTGTAACATGAAAAAAAAATTGAAATACTGAAGTCGCGTGTTCGAGGCAGGTCGCGATACTCTTTTCTTACCAACATTGTTGTTCTTAAAACATATAAATATTATATTGTGGTAAAAGAATGAGGAAGCGTTCAGCGCATCCGCTGACGCACAACGATCTCAACAATATTCATTCGCGTCAGACGCTAATTTGTTTTTATAATACACATAGTACACATGTATTAGAATTATGGAAATGAAAAACATTTAAAATGACAAACACCAGTGTCTTGCCTATCTATACTTAGATACCTACACCACATATTAACTTAATTTTATTCCGTTCCTGTACAATTTCCTTTAAAAATTTACTGTGGTCGCCGCATTGCTGTCGCTATTGAGACCTAAGCTTATAACAAACTGTACATATTTCGGCACTGTTGCTTATGCCATCTTCGCTAAGTATTATCTATAACTGAAATGTTACCATGAGTTTTAGTCGTGGTCGACCGACAGATCATCTTAGCTATCGACCTTCTTTCAATCTCAATACACTCTAAAAAATTAAGACCAACTAAGAGCAGTTTTCTCTTAGTTGGCGTTAAGTTAATTACAACAATAACGATCTTATATAAATCAAAGAAAGCTGATTACTTAAAACAATAAGTGTATCTGTGATTGAACTAATAAAGTAGGTATGTTATTAATCCTAACAATTGTATACTTTGCATCTACTATTAACTTGTTGGCATAATTATGTAACGTAGGTTAATTCAATCCTTAACAATTTAATTAAAACAGATAAATATGTTAATAGTTATGAACATTTTAATAGTTTATTTGATTTTTTTGTCTTTGTTGATTTACATAAGATTTGGTAGTTGAATCAACTAAACATATAATATTTAGAACAACGAAGATAAAACACTCAATCCCATTATGATCAAGTTATTGTATTGATTACGAAACTAATATTCCATTCTACGAAGAAATATTTGTTAAATCGATTTTCTTAATAATTAAATTAAATAATCGGTTAATCCGATCAATCAAGAGATAAGTAGGGGGATCGCCTGTACACCCGCTCTCCGCCCCGCCCGCGCCCCTCTCGTGGCGCGTGCGACCGAGCAGTCAGTCTCTGTAGCACACAGTTGCGTTAAGCTCATTCAATTACTTATTCCTCTGGAAAAACCTGGTGTGTACAAAGTTGATTGCAGTTGTGGTAGTTCGTACAGTGGGCATACCAAACGCACTATTGCCTGCAGAATTAAAGACCACATCGCTGCGGTCAAGAACAACGACGCTCGCAAGTCAGCTATTGCTCAGTGTCACCTTGAGTCGGGTATAAGTCACTGGATCGAGCTGCATAGTCCCAAGGTCATTTCGAAAGCACGCCACTATATACCAAGATTGGTAAGAGAAGCCTTAATTCACAAATAGAACAATTTTAATCGTGAAGATGGGTTTTTAAACTGTCAAATGTGTGGAATCTTGTGATTTGTTTGACTAAAAAACAACCAGTGACATCCGAATCAAACTCGCGTAGTGACACTGTGAGTGTAGTGTGCTTGGATAGACCAACAAGTGTGAACGTGATTGGACCAACGAGTGTTAACCCCTCGTATGCTTAGACACGGATCCGTGCGTGTGAATTTAAATGAAAACGTTTACTTTCAAAATGATTAAATGAATAAATAACATCTTATTATAATATTTTTTTGTTTTATTCTTTTACCCCCTTTTTATAAAACTCTACGGGCTTGATTTAGTTTAATTATGTTTTATCCCTTTCTTTGTTGTTATATTTTATTCACTACTTATTCGTTTAAATTTTATAAATTTCCTTTGTGCTAGTTTTTATACGCGCTGTGCTGAATAATTGCTGGTCCTCGTACTCGCATTATACTCAAGGCATTAGTCTTAAATACTAAGTAAATATATAGTCTTAAATAATGTATATTTTAGTATTTAAGACTAATTCCTTGAGAATAATAACGAGGACCACCAGCATTATTCAGCACGGCGCGTATAAAAACTAGAGATCTGAAAGAAATGTTTTAGTAAATGCGACAAAGTTAGTCATAGTACAATTGAACAAGAATGGTATTGTACTAAACAAGCTTCATAGTTGAAATGATTAAACAATTAAGATTCAAATTGAACTATATTTTAGTTCAGGCTAATAAGATGCATAAGTCGATGTAATCATGTTCTTAGTTTAACATATTTAGGTCAAATAGTTAATACAGTAATTTTTCATGTTAACATTGATTTACATCTTAGTTGAAATGATTAAACAATTAAGATTCAAATTGACCAATATCTTACTTCAGGCTAATACGCCATAAGTCGGTGTAATCATGTTCTTAGTTGAACTTATTTGGGTCAAATAGTTAATACAGTAATTCTTCATGTTAACATTGATTTACATCTTAGTTGAACTAACTTGTTTGTTTTCATTATCAAGCCCTTAATTGATCTTACTAAGATCAATTAGTTAGCATAATTATTTTTCGTGTAAATATTGAACAAGATCTTAATTGGTTCAGTTACCTAACAATAGTAATAGCAATCAGAATTACCTTGTTTGATGTGTTTAAGTTCTTGTTAGGCTCGTATGGAATCAAGATGCTTGATTACGACCATCAAGATATTGATAGGGCCAACCAAATTTTTTTTAGAGTGTAAAACCAATATACGTACAGCCAGCATCAAATAGATAGTGACAGCCAAAGCAGCCAAGTATAATGACACGCCTTTCTTATCGTACTTATATCGCAACACAAATTGTGTTTTGTACCTACATATCACTGGCCGGTACCATGTATTAAATGCTGAGCGTACCTACATGACAAACAACCTAACTAAAATACTCAGATTTGACTAATAATTGTAGTTATATTAAAACTAGCTGTTGCCCGCGACTTCGTCCGCGTGGAATCTTATCTTTCTTCAACATTTTACATCTTTAGTACCTATAATTTTCATATCCAAGCAATGTTGAAATTAAGTACTTTTCTTTTTTAGCAAGTCGTATGAAGTTTTAAGTCAAGTGGATTTTGATGTTGGTTGCTGAAATTACTTTTCTTGTATTCTCAGAATAGGTACCTATGCCCTTATACAAAGATTCAAGTTCCGCTCTCACAAAATATTATCTGATCTCCATACAAACTTTCAACCCCTTTTTCACCAGCTTGGGGGATGATTTTGAAAAATGCTTGAATTAGTTTCATGTTTTTTAATTTAATACATTTTTTTTGCAAGAAGTTCAAGTTCCTGTCTTAAAATTAAATTTACACCCCAAGACGAACTTTCATCCCCTTTTTAACCCCCTTAAGGGTTGAATTTCCAAAAACGTTGCATATACTTTTTCTTCTAATCGGCTATTATGTCTTTCTAAGAAGTTTCAAAGCATTTGTAATGGATTCAAACTTTGAACCCCATTTTAACCCTGTTAGGGGATGAATTTTACAAATCGCTGAAATCACTTTTGTGGTCTTCTAATAATATCCCCAAATACAAAGATTCAAATCCCGCGCTCGAAAAACATTTTGATATCCATACAAACTTTCAACCCCGTTTTCACCACCATAGGGGATGAATATTCAAAAACGCTGAAATTAGTTTTCTTGTATTTTTATAATATATATTTTACCGAAGTTATAAATTCCTAGCTCAAAAGAAAACTGAAACCCCATACAAATTTTCATCCCCTTTCTAACCCTGTTAGGGGATGAATTTGACAAAACGCTGAAATCACTTTTATTGTTTTCTAATAATATCCCCAAATACAAAGATTCAAGTCCCGCGCTCGAAAAATTTTTTGATATCCATATAATCTTTCAACCCCTTTTTCACCACCTTGGGGGATGAATTATCTAAAACGCTGAAATTACTTTTCTTTTATTTTAATAATATAAATGTTACCAAAGTTTCAAATTCCTAGCTCAAAAGAAAACTTAAACCCCATACAAATTTTCATCCCCTTTTTAACCCTGTTAGGGGATGAATTTTACAAAACGCTGAAATTACTTTTGTTGTTTTCTAATAATATCCCCAATTACAAAGATTCAAGTCCCGCGCTCGAAAAACATTTTGATATCCATACAAACTTTCAACCCCTTTTTCACCACTTTTGGGGATGAATTTTCTAAAACTCTGAAATTACTTTTCTTGTATTTTAATAATATATATTTTACCAAAGTTTCAATTTCATAGCTCAAAAGAAAACTTAAACCCCATACAAATTTTCATCCCCTTTTTAACCCTGTTAGGGGATGAATTTTACAAAACGCTGAAATTACTTTTGTTGTTTTCTAATAATATCCTCAAATACAAAGATTCAAGTCCTGCGCTCGAAAAATTTTTGATATCCATATAAACTTTCAACCCCTTTTTCACCACCTTGGGGGATGAATTTTCTAAAACGCTGAAATTAGTTTTCTTGTATTTAAATTTGATACATTTTTACAAAGTTTCAAGTTCCTAGCTTAAAATAAAATTTGCACCCGAAGACGAACTTTCATTTATATAAATACCATTTTTGTTCTGCAGAAGAGGGCTATTCGAGCAATATACAAAATGAACCATAGAGACTCACTTAGAGATAAATTTAAGGAAATTGACATAATGACAGTGCACTGTCAATACATTTATGAGAATATTCTGTATGTAGGTACATAAAAATATTGTAAATTTTAGGAAAAATTGTGAAATCCATAATATTAATACATATAATTAATACTATAATAAACTTCCAAACCATATTACTGAATTATCTATTAATAAATTTAAGAATTATGTAAAGCGTAAACTTATTTCCAAAGCTTATTATACCACACAGGACTACATGAATGATAATACAACGTGGGATTAATTGTTATTCGAAATGATTATTTATTTATTAAGTATATTTGATTATTGATGAGGAAATGGATATTCCGATGTAATACTATCTACTTGTTTGTTACTTATGCTTTTTTTTGACATTTAGATTTTATTCTAGAAATTCTAGACTAGTATTTTTTTTATATACAATTTTGTTTTTTAATGTTTGACGATCCTTTTGTGAAATTCTTAGTGTTAAATTTGACATGTATAATAATCCAATTTTATTATGGAATAATATTAACATCAATAAATTGCTCTGATAATTAGATTAAGATTAATTACGATTCATAAGAGCTTGTTGCTAGGCCTACATGAATAAAGTATATTTTGATTTGATTTGATTTGACATCCCCTTTTTAACCCCCTTAGGGGTTGAATTTCCAAAAACGTTTCAATCACTTTTTTTTGTAATCGGGTATAATGTAATTTTTTTGTAATACTTCAATCCCAAAGCTCCACAGTAAAGCCAACGTTGCGTATCACAGGCCCATTAAAACATATTTAGTTAACAGGAATAGTCGCAGATCAAGATTACAAAATAGTAAAGTTACTTACAAATTTAACACCTCTAGATTCCGGAAAATTATGCTCCGGTTTTAAAACACATAGAGCACACAGTGTACCTACTTACTTTAATTTTTATCTAAGAATAACATTTATTGAATCTAAATAAAATTTATTGAGAATACATAACTATTAAGTATACAGTAGGTAGCATGCAAGAAAGGGTGTCCGGTAAATCCCAAACTAGACTGAGCCTATATCCATGTAAAAAGAATTTACGGTTTTTACTCTGATACCATGTCTGACGAGAAACATATGGCGCGCGTTAGCGCCATAAAAAAATGGCGTCAGGGCCGCGGCAATCTCAAAACATTTATACAACGCTGCGCTGTAAAACGACTAGTGTACCTATACTACTCGTACGTGTTTCTGACCTCCGAGTACGCATCTGTCTTGAACCCTTGAGGTTTATGTTGTACGAGTACGTTACGCTAGTGAGTAATTGAGTATTAGCTGTTTTGCGACTAGGTAGACTTATCACCATCGAGTAGGTTAGCAAAAAGTTTTGTTCAACTCAACATATAACCATCCGTAAACACAGATTAAATTTATTAATTGCTATTGCTAAACTCTGCATAATGTACATACAGTGCACCTGTAAATATTTAATTAATAACAGCCGATGGAATTAAACGGCACTAAAGGTCAGTCTTCAAAAGACAGGGTTGAGTGGAGGAAGCGAGGGGAGGCCTTTGCCCAGCAGTGGGACACTTATCCAGACTAACCAAAAAAAAAAAAGGTCAGTCAGTCAAAGGACAGTCTTCCCATTTCTTGACCAGCGTGGGCAACCAGGCGAACCCTGATTAAGGTGACATTGCTGTGGCGGCGTCCTAGTTGCCGGCGCTGTATCTATCAATTTCCTTGATACAATGAGTGACGGAATGAATGTTATAATCGCGGCAGTAATCGACGGCGAATGTCATACACTTTATCAAGGAAATTGACAGATATAGCGGCGGTCACTACGACACCGCTGCAGTACCTAAGTAGCTGGATTTCACATCCGAATGTCACCTTTAACATAAACTATTAACAAGTTTGCGTCTTTGGAGTGGGTATTTACCTACCTACATTGGTCCACCTGAGTCCTTTACGCTCTTTTCGAAATCAGTATAACATTCCTGAGCGCGTGCTATATAACCTACTAACAGAGACACCCTTAACTGAACATAGATAGACCTTATGTGTTCGCAATAAGGTTGGCATAGTGTCAACGACCAGCGTGGGTGGCCCGCGGTAAGAACAATAGCGTTATTTTCCTTGAACGGTTGCCACATGTGGTGCAGATTGATCGTGCGTTAACGGAACTAATCGCTTGCGAATCTCGCCACATTTTGTTACTAACCAGATTTTTTGTAGTACATTCAGCAGTTGAAGATGTTAGTGGGCCCAGGCAAATTAAGCCCGAATAAGGTATAGAAACCTTGATATCCTAGAAAAATCTATTTTTATGACTTTTGATCTTAAATAACTTCCGACGCGCACAAGAGCTTTGGTGACTTTTAAGAAAATCATTAGAACGCCATAATGTGGGTGTATTTTTACAAGTTTACAATATGAATACACCCACATACGAGCTTATTATCTCTCATTCCGAAATGAGACCCTTAGATTTCCTGGCCCATTATTTATTAGCATAGGTAGTATTTCATAAGGAACAATCAGGTGACATGACTTCTTCTTTTTCTCTTCTTCTTCTTCTTATTCGTCGTTCCCTCATGACTGAGGATCGTGACCAACAACTATGTCCTTCCATTTATCGCGAACATGGGCTTTGTGGGCTGCCCTCTGCATGGAACCACATGCTTGTTTTATGGAATCCGACCATCTTGCAGGTGCTCTTCCTCTAGCGCGCTTGCCTTCAACTTGCCCCAGTAGGATGTCACGTTCGAGGCTGTGGTGTGGTGACCGCATTATGTGCCCAAAGAATCTGAGAGCCCTGTCCTGGCCCTGGAGCCCTGTTCTCTCGGAATGGACATTACACCTATTTAGTAAATATTTTGTCTACTACCTATTCTACCAATCAAATATTCTCTTTTACGAATATTAGATTTTGATACTCTCGGATAATAATGGCACATTTTCACTATTAAGTAGTAGAATTGAAACATTAATATCCAAAATGAATTCCATTACTTCTTTCTTGTAAAATTTTCAAGATTTTTCCGAAAAGTTTTTCAACTTTTTAGAAACTTGCATATCTGTAACTCCATCGAATTTCCCCTTAATTGGTAAATGGTTTGAGGACTCGTGGCCTCAAACTCGACTCGAGGGAAAACGCGATCACAATACGTTTTATTGTGTATCAATTCCACCTCGAAAATACGTAGGTACGCATTATGGTCGTCAGCGGTTGCGTTTCAACGCCTTTGTGTGATTATTCCGAAGGGGAATAACGTGGAAACCTCTTTGATAGGTACTTACTGTAAATGTATTTAGGACTTGAATACAAATTAAAATACGCACGCGGCCTGATTTTTTACTGTGAATCTAAATTAATTTCCGAATGTATTATTTATTTATTCTGTAAACGTTATTAAAGATAGATTTTAAAATTTTATTAAAGATATACGAACCAACAACTCGGTGTCATGATTACAATCTCCTGGGTCACTCTTCAAAACAGGCATTTAATTTCACGAACACGGTTCTAATGGTAATTATAAGCTTTTCTGTAAAGGGCCATATACCAATATGCATGTTATTAGAACGTGGTACCTACCTATGGAAGTTCTTCTGATAAACTGTATTACAATTATCCAGCCAGGACTTGTCAGTCGGACAGAATAACAACAAAACAAAGGCCCCACTCTTCTTATTTATTTCTATTTCCATTATTTCATTCCGAAAGTTGTTAGGATTGTTTCGCTTTATAACCAGGAGTTATATCGGGGGTTGTTTGCGTTGACTATCCGACTCATAATATGTATGTTTAATATATTATTCCACATGCCTTATATATTTTATCGGAGTCTCATCGGTATTTAAAATGTTATAAACATTGCTTTAATATTAAAATAGCATAAGTATTTCTACTTCAAACTATAAACTCATGTTAACTAACCACAACTTTTTGCTTTAGTTCATCCAGATTTACATTACAAGTTTCACTTTGTAGAAACTCTAGGGCGAGTAATTATCTTTTTGAGTTAATTAGGCGCGAGGCGTTATGGCTAGCTAAATAACTAGCTTAAAAATTATAGAGGACGCTTTTAAAAAACTGTTAATTTAGTTAAACTCATTTCGTGAGCAATTTTCGTAAGTGGCAATTACGAACTAGTTGCTGAAAATTAGTTAAAAATACTTTGCTTTTCGTTGAGTTTTATAATATTATTAAAACCGTCCACGAGCTAGGCCGACTGAAAACCATAACATTTTTTCAATATATACAACCATTTTATGTTTTCCGGCCCTTGCTATGTACATCTAGAGCCCGATTCATATTTAACTACCTCATACGACCTTGAAGAATGAAGTGGTGTAATGCTAATCACCAATAAGGTGATCGTCTAGATCGAGTCAAAATCAGTTTAATATTTTAACAAATTGTTTATTTCGAATCGACATCGACATCGAAGAATAAGGAGATATTATTATACGTAATTATATAAACCATGTACATAGGTAGGCCGTGTGCCGTGCTGTATGGTCTAACCAAAATGTGCATACAAATCACCAAAAATAAATAATTAAATTAATCATAACTAACTTCATAAAATCGTCTCTTCAGTGTTTTTATGTCTCTGTAATGAACTTTAGATGGTCATCGCATCACCGACGCAGCAGCCTCAAAAACAACTTAAGTGCATTGTATGGAGCACGTCACACCGGCGTTTTGACTTGTGCAGCGACTATCAGCCTCATCTGCATACTAATGGCGTTGACGGCATTATGAAGCGATTTCAAGCCACATTGTACCCTTGGCATTCTTTTTATGTAAAGTTTCTTAGAATATTTTGAAGATGACAAGTGAATCATTTGGGGTATTGTCTTCAATATTTTTATTTTTGTCCCCGTGGTCTCGGAGAAAGACAGCTTGTGTTTATATATACGGAAATAAATAATAATAGGTACGTGAAAATCGTGAAACTTTAAGTCAGTGTAAAACTACCTATTCCTAATTTCCTACTTAATATTAGTTTGGAACTATAAAAAAAATATACTGCTCGCTATACAATGTTCCTTTAGAAACAGCTCATCGATATTCAAGTTAGGTACCGTCCCGGATAGAAATGTGTTGAAAAGAAGCAGTGTGACGGACTCCATATTCAATGTGAGTTGGTTAGAGACGGCAAGCTCGCGGCAATCAACTGTAGGGTTTGTCGTTTGCATTGCAAATGCAGCGGCACCTGCAGCCGGCTTACGATGCTAATGGGCCATCTAGCGGAGGAATCAATGGACACCTTGAAATCAATTTTGGTGAGGTGGTACCGTGAAATCGTGAATACGTAATGTCTTCAAGAGCAATGTAAAGTAAGTAAAAGTTTTGTCATCGGATTGAAATACCTTACCTTAAATTTTGTGTTTACCTGACGAAGCCTGCGTTGCGGATATAAAAGTTTGGTCTCTGAATAAAGGTGGAATAATTGTAACATGAAAAAAAAATTGAAATACTGAAGTCGCGTGTTCGAGGCAGGTCGCGATACTCTTTTCTTACCAACATTGTTGTTCTTAAAACATATAAATATTATATTGTGGTAAAAGAATGAGGAAGCGTTCAGCGCATCCGCTGACGCACAACGATCTCAACAATATTCATTCGCGTCAGACGCTAATTTGTTTTTATAATACACATAGTACACATGTATTAGAATTATGGAAATGAAAAACATTTAAAATGACAAACACCAGTGTCTTGCCTATCTATACTTAGATACCTACACCACATATTAACTTAATTTTATTCCGTTCCTGTACAATTTCCTTTAAAAATTTACTGTGGTCGCCGCATTGCTGTCGCTATTGAGACCTAAGCTTATAACAAACTGTACATATTTCGGCACTGTTGCTTATGCCATCTTCGCTAAGTATTATCTATAACTGAAATGTTACCATGAGTTTTAGTCGTGGTCGACCGACAGATCATCTTAGCTATCGACCTTCTTTCAATCTCAATACACTCTAAAAAATTAAGACCAACTAAGAGCAGTTTTCTCTTAGTTGGCGTTAAGTTAATTACAACAATAACGATCTTATATAAATCAAAGAAAGCTGATTACTTAAAACAATAAGTGTATCTGTGATTGAACTAATAAAGTAGGTATGTTATTAATCCTAACAATTGTATACTTTGCATCTACTATTAACTTGTTGGCATAATTATGTAACGTAGGTTAATTCAATCCTTAACAATTTAATTAAAACAGATAAATATGTTAATAGTTATGAACATTTTAATAGTTTATTTGATTTTTTTGTCTTTGTTGATTTACATAAGATTTGGTAGTTGAATCAACTAAACATATAATATTTAGAACAACGAAGATAAAACACTCAATCCCATTATGATCAAGTTATTGTATTGATTACGAAACTAATATTCCATTCTACGAAGAAATATTTGTTAAATCGATTTTCTTAATAATTAAATTAAATAATCGGTTAATCCGATCAATCAAGAGATAAGTAGGGGGATCGCCTGTACACCCGCTCTCCGCCCCGCCCGCGCCCCTCTCGTGGCGCGTGCGACCGAGCAGTCAGTCTCTGTAGCACACAGTTGCGTTAAGCTCATTCAATTACTTATTCCTCTGGAAAAACCTGGTGTGTACAAAGTTGATTGCAGTTGTGGTAGTTCGTACAGTGGGCATACCAAACGCACTATTGCCTGCAGAATTAAAGACCACATCGCTGCGGTCAAGAACAACGACGCTCGCAAGTCAGCTATTGCTCAGTGTCACCTTGAGTCGGGTATAAGTCACTGGATCGAGCTGCATAGTCCCAAGGTCATTTCGAAAGCACGCCACTATATACCAAGATTGGTAAGAGAAGCCTTAATTCACAAATAGAACAATTTTAATCGTGAAGATGGGTTTTTAAACTGTCAAATGTGTGGAATCTTGTGATTTGTTTGACTAAAAAACAACCAGTGACATCCGAATCAAACTCGCGTAGTGACACTGTGAGTGTAGTGTGCTTGGATAGACCAACAAGTGTGAACGTGATTGGACCAACGAGTGTTAACCCCTCGTATGCTTAGACACGGATCCGTGCGTGTGAATTTAAATGAAAACGTTTACTTTCAAAATGATTAAATGAATAAATAACATCTTATTATAATATTTTTTTGTTTTATTCTTTTACCCCCTTTTTATAAAACTCTACGGGCTTGATTTAGTTTAATTATGTTTTATCCCTTTCTTTGTTGTTATATTTTATTCACTACTTATTCGTTTAAATTTTATAAATTTCCTTTGTGCTAGTTTTTATACGCGCTGTGCTGAATAATTGCTGGTCCTCGTACTCGCATTATACTCAAGGCATTAGTCTTAAATACTAAGTAAATATATAGTCTTAAATAATGTATATTTTAGTATTTAAGACTAATTCCTTGAGAATAATAACGAGGACCACCAGCATTATTCAGCACGGCGCGTATAAAAACTAGAGATCTGAAAGAAATGTTTTAGTAAATGCGACAAAGTTAGTCATAGTACAATTGAACAAGAATGGTATTGTACTAAACAAGCTTCATAGTTGAAATGATTAAACAATTAAGATTCAAATTGAACTATATTTTAGTTCAGGCTAATAAGATGCATAAGTCGATGTAATCATGTTCTTAGTTTAACATATTTAGGTCAAATAGTTAATACAGTAATTTTTCATGTTAACATTGATTTACATCTTAGTTGAAATGATTAAACAATTAAGATTCAAATTGACCAATATCTTACTTCAGGCTAATACGCCATAAGTCGGTGTAATCATGTTCTTAGTTGAACTTATTTGGGTCAAATAGTTAATACAGTAATTCTTCATGTTAACATTGATTTACATCTTAGTTGAACTAACTTGTTTGTTTTCATTATCAAGCCCTTAATTGATCTTACTAAGATCAATTAGTTAGCATAATTATTTTTCGTGTAAATATTGAACAAGATCTTAATTGGTTCAGTTACCTAACAATAGTAATAGCAATCAGAATTACCTTGTTTGATGTGTTTAAGTTCTTGTTAGGCTCGTATGGAATCAAGATGCTTGATTACGACCATCAAGATATTGATAGGGCCAACCAAATTTTTTTTAGAGTGTAAAACCAATATACGTACAGCCAGCATCAAATAGATAGTGACAGCCAAAGCAGCCAAGTATAATGACACGCCTTTCTTATCGTACTTATATCGCAACACAAATTGTGTTTTGTACCTACATATCACTGGCCGGTACCATGTATTAAATGCTGAGCGTACCTACATGACAAACAACCTAACTAAAATACTCAGATTTGACTAATAATTGTAGTTATATTAAAACTAGCTGTTGCCCGCGACTTCGTCCGCGTGGAATCTTATCTTTCTTCAACATTTTACATCTTTAGTACCTATAATTTTCATATCCAAGCAATGTTGAAATTAAGTACTTTTCTTTTTTAGCAAGTCGTATGAAGTTTTAAGTCAAGTGGATTTTGATGTTGGTTGCTGAAATTACTTTTCTTGTATTCTCAGAATAGGTACCTATGCCCTTATACAAAGATTCAAGTTCCGCTCTCACAAAATATTATCTGATCTCCATACAAACTTTCAACCCCTTTTTCACCAGCTTGGGGGATGATTTTGAAAAATGCTTGAATTAGTTTCATGTTTTTTAATTTAATACATTTTTTTTGCAAGAAGTTCAAGTTCCTGTCTTAAAATTAAATTTACACCCCAAGACGAACTTTCATCCCCTTTTTAACCCCCTTAAGGGTTGAATTTCCAAAAACGTTGCATATACTTTTTCTTCTAATCGGCTATTATGTCTTTCTAAGAAGTTTCAAAGCATTTGTAATGGATTCAAACTTTGAACCCCATTTTAACCCTGTTAGGGGATGAATTTTACAAATCGCTGAAATCACTTTTGTGGTCTTCTAATAATATCCCCAAATACAAAGATTCAAATCCCGCGCTCGAAAAACATTTTGATATCCATACAAACTTTCAACCCCGTTTTCACCACCATAGGGGATGAATATTCAAAAACGCTGAAATTAGTTTTCTTGTATTTTTATAATATATATTTTACCGAAGTTATAAATTCCTAGCTCAAAAGAAAACTGAAACCCCATACAAATTTTCATCCCCTTTCTAACCCTGTTAGGGGATGAATTTGACAAAACGCTGAAATCACTTTTATTGTTTTCTAATAATATCCCCAAATACAAAGATTCAAGTCCCGCGCTCGAAAAATTTTTTGATATCCATATAATCTTTCAACCCCTTTTTCACCACCTTGGGGGATGAATTATCTAAAACGCTGAAATTACTTTTCTTTTATTTTAATAATATAAATGTTACCAAAGTTTCAAATTCCTAGCTCAAAAGAAAACTTAAACCCCATACAAATTTTCATCCCCTTTTTAACCCTGTTAGGGGATGAATTTTACAAAACGCTGAAATTACTTTTGTTGTTTTCTAATAATATCCCCAATTACAAAGATTCAAGTCCCGCGCTCGAAAAACATTTTGATATCCATACAAACTTTCAACCCCTTTTTCACCACTTTTGGGGATGAATTTTCTAAAACTCTGAAATTACTTTTCTTGTATTTTAATAATATATATTTTACCAAAGTTTCAATTTCATAGCTCAAAAGAAAACTTAAACCCCATACAAATTTTCATCCCCTTTTTAACCCTGTTAGGGGATGAATTTTACAAAACGCTGAAATTACTTTTGTTGTTTTCTAATAATATCCTCAAATACAAAGATTCAAGTCCTGCGCTCGAAAAATTTTTGATATCCATATAAACTTTCAACCCCTTTTTCACCACCTTGGGGGATGAATTTTCTAAAACGCTGAAATTAGTTTTCTTGTATTTAAATTTGATACATTTTTACAAAGTTTCAAGTTCCTAGCTTAAAATAAAATTTGCACCCGAAGACGAACTTTCATTTATATAAATACCATTTTTGTTCTGCAGAAGAGGGCTATTCGAGCAATATACAAAATGAACCAAAGAGACTCACTTAGAGATAAATTTAAGGAAATTGACATAATGACAGTGCACTGTCAATACATTTATGAGAATATTCTGTATGTAGGTACATAAAAATATTGTAAATTTTAGGAAAAATTGTGAAATCCATAATATTAATACATATAATTAATACTATAATAAACTTCCAAACCATATTACTGAATTATCTATTAATAAATTTAAGAATTATGTAAAGCGTAAACTTATTTCCAAAGCTTATTATACCACACAGGACTACATGAATGATAATACAACGTGGGATTAATTGTTATTCGAAATGATTATTTATTTATTAAGTATATTTGATTATTGATGAGGAAATGGATATTCCGATGTAATACTATCTACTTGTTTGTTACTTATGCTTTTTTTTGACATTTAGATTTTATTCTAGAAATTCTAGACTAGTATTTTTTTTATATACAATTTTGTTTTTTAATGTTTGACGATCCTTTTGTGAAATTCTTAGTGTTAAATTTGACATGTATAATAATCCAATTTTATTATGGAATAATATTAACATCAATAAATTGCTCTGATAATTAGATTAAGATTAATTACGATTCATAAGAGCTTGTTGCTAGGCCTACATGAATAAAGTATATTTTGATTTGATTTGATTTGACATCCCCTTTTTAACCCCCTTAGGGGTTGAATTTCCAAAAACGTTTCAATCACTTTTTTTTGTAATCGGGTATTATGCCTTTCTAAGAAGTTTCAAATCATTTGTAATGGATTAAAATTTTCAATCCCTTTTTAACCCTGATAACCCTTCGGGTGGCAGCACCTCCGGTTGAACGGCAGGAGAAATGGCGCGGCCATTTTTTAAATATGCCTCTGCGTGGCAGAGGCCGCGAGAAGGTTCGGTCATAACAAGCCCGTAATTGGCAGAGACCGTCTCGCGGCATCTGTGCGACGCTGCATTTCGCGCCTAAAATAAAACCGTTAAAACTATGCCTTGCTTGCTCACTCTTGCAAGATGCATTCGTCAATAAACAAGGATAGTATTCCCTAACGGTCGATTTCCCGCGTAAAACAAAGTGACGCGCCAAATTCGCGATGATCACCCATTGAGGCCCCGCCACTTGACGTATATTTTTCCAAAATGGCTGCGCCACTCAACGGGCTTGTTATGTCTGTCCTCCTCGCGGCCACCGCCACTTACCGTAGAGACCTCGAGGAGGACAATGCCACTCGAAGGGTTAGGGGATAAATTGTACAAAACGCTGAAATTACTTTTCCTGTCTTCTAATAATATTTTTTTTTTTTTTTTATGAATGGGCTTACTCATGGCCACAGACTAGCCGAGGCGTAGACGTGGCCTACGATGGAGCGAGCTTGCCCAGAAGGTGCCTGTTCACTCTTGATTTGAAGGTTGCCGGGTTATAAGAACACGGAAATATAGACGCCGGCAGGGAATTCCATTCCTTGGCAGTTCGCATAAGGAAAGTAGAAGCAAAGCGCTTCGTGCGAATTGGTGGAATATCTACCATGTAAGGATGGAAACCGGCCGTGCGTCTAAAAGTCCGATGGTAGAATGGGGACGGTGGTATAAGCTCGTGTAGCTCTTGGGCACACTCCCCGAAGTGCAGCCTGTAGAATACCGACAGGCTGGCGACTTTCCGCCGATGGGCCAAAGACTGAAGCTTAGCCGTTAGCTTCTTGTCGCCAATCATCCTCCTGGCTCTGCGCTCCACTGAGTCCAAAGCGGCGAGTTGGTATTTAGCTGAGCCATCCCACAGGTGGCTGCAATACTCCATACACGACCGGACTTGAGCTTTGTAAAGTGTTAGAAGCTGTCCAGGTGTGAAGTATCGCTTCACCTTATTTAGGACGCCCAGCTTTCTGGCCGCAGTTTGAGCTTTAGACTCAATGAAGCTGCCGAAGCTGAGGACTGAACTCAGCTCCATGCCGAGGAGTTCCAGACTGTCGGCAATAGGTACAGATGCACCCCGGAAAGAAGGAGTCAGGTCGAATGGACTCCGTTTTGCGGAAAATAGACACGTCTGCGTTTTGGAGGCATTGAACGCGACCAGATTGTCATCACCCCACTGGGAAACGAGACTAAGGGTCAAGTTCATTCGCTCAACCATGGCCTCTCTCTGTGAACGTATATCCTCCCTGCTGTCCCCTGCACTAGCCAAATATCTTTCAACAACCGTACTGTCATCTGCATAACCTACAATGCTGGGTTGCAGCATGTCGTTAATGTGGAGCAGGAAAAGGGTTGCGGAGAGAACAGACCCCTGAGGAACACCAGCGTCAATGGCCATGAGGTCCGAAGAGCAGCCATCAATAACTACTCTGATCGACCGTTCACTCAAGAAATCAGATAGCCAGCTACAAAAGTCAGCAGGGATGCCGTATGCAGGAAGCTTGCTAAGGAGACTTGCGTGCCAAACCCTGTCAAAGGCCTTCGAGATGTCCAGTGAAACAGCAAGCGCTTCACCGTTCCTCTCGATGGCCTCGCCGCAGCAGTGCGTGACATACGCTAAAAGACGCTACGCTAGAATATCCCTAAATACAAAGATTCAAGTCCACCACTCGAAAAAAATTTTGATATCCATACAAACTTTCAACCCCTTTTTCACCACCTTAGGGGATGAATTTTCATAATCGCTGAAATTACTTTTCTTGTATTTTAATAATATATCTTTTTTACGAAGTTTCAAATTCCAAGCTTAAAAGAAAACTTTAACCCCATACAAACTTCCATCCCCTTTTTAACCCCCTTAGGGGTTGAATTTCTCAAAATCGCTTCTTATCTCTTGTATACTTTATAAATGCAATCTGGTGTGCAAATTTCAACTTTCTAGCTTTTGTAGTTTCGGCTCTGCGTTGATGAATCAGTCAGTCAGTCAGGACACTTGCATTTATATATATAGATAGATGAACACCCGAATTGAAATTGGGGTATTTTCCCGTCCATTTGATGAACATGTCGCGAGGGGGAAGGGGGGTATGTTGTCCCAAATTATGTCGAACGCGAGCGGCTTTTAACGCTCCGCCGAACATCACATTTCGGGATATCAATACAAGCTGATTGGTTATTAACGCGAAACGTACTAGGTAGGAAACAAAAGAAATATTGTAATAAAAATATTCAAACTTTCAATTTATTTATTAAATTAAGGTTTACCAACAATTATTTACACCAATACTATACAGTGTGGAAAGATAAGTCGGGCCCTGGAGGTAAAGTACCTTAAATCCTTAGCTGACTCATTTTACTTAAAAGAGACATTCCTTTATTTTTAAAAAGAAACAAAAGTGCATTCGAAAGATAAGCCGGGCCCTGCAGGGAAACTTCCTTCCAGGGCCCGACTTATCTTTCCACACTGTATGCTAGTTTCAATTCTTTGACTTTTCTAGAACCGTGGGTTTCCTAATTTAGCGTGTTGTATCTTTTCTTCGCGTCATATTGCGCCAGCTCTGCAATAAGTGTACTTCCGCCCTATGCCAATAAAGTCGTGCGTGTCTACAAGTTGTATACAAGCGTATAGTTTTTTGGCTCAAGTTGCAGCAATAAAACAGCACCCGCAATAAGCGTTACGTTACCGACGCTTCCAGTACTCGTCCACGTTCAAGAAACCAAGGACAGGCTACGAATAGTTTTTACTTCGACTAGTTTTACCCACACCCATACATAGGTCGCAATACCAGAGGTCGGAGACCAAAACCCGGCTCATACCAATGAGTTTCTCGGAACTTTATGGTCGAAGAAAACATCTCGAAGAAGCCAACATATATTGCAAAGAAATTTAAAGGTTCCAATTCATGCTTGCGCCCAACGGATGGATAGACATTATCTGATTGTACGCTTGGCAAGCTTTATATAATAATATGTATAACATCTGTGCAATAAGGGACGCCACACAACTCGCAATTTCCTCGCGTTTGCGGACAATAACCGGAGATGTCCTCCAACTGCTCACCGACCACTGGCAAATGAATCGCTTGGGAGAAGCAGTGCAAAATCTCTTCGACAACTAAATGATCTTTAGATCAACACAGACGCAATTTTTTTCACTTCTGACAATGCTAACGGTTGGCCACGGCATTGCACGACTGGCTAAAGCTAAGGCGAAAACCATAGGTGGGAACGAAAGGTCCGATGGCTGCGTCTCACTCTCAACCTATAGACGTCGCCTTAGCCGAAGCCAGTCGCGCAATGTTGTAGCCAGGCCGCCGATATCTGTCATGAAAATCTTTGATGGTTTAAATTCAACTGTATATACTTAATACAGATTGAATGCCCAAATGACCTTTTGTGGAATGCCCTAGGGTCACTATTAGGCCAGGAGGCCGGCCAACAATGGTTAGTCGAAATCTGGACGCTTGCAGTTAATCAGAATACAGCCACAACTAGCTATTGCGAACACACGTTTGAGAAGATTGTAAGATTTGCTATTTGCTCGCTTGCTGCAATATTCTGTGGCATTGCGGCTCAATATGTTGCCGCGAAACCGGCGTCACAATAAACAGAAGACTAATAGGACATCGCGACACGGGAGTGGAATATATAAAGTTGGATGCGATTCGCCTCTGGCAAAGATAAGTGGGTCAAACCTATATAAGAAAAAGGTAACTTCTGTGAACAATACTATGAAAGTTAACGATCTGGGTACATATATTAAAATCACGTTTTCTTATTTGAGTCTCAAGTACTAAAAATATGTAGCCTGATTCCCCCTTGTGGGTGCAGCGGAAAAATTACCTTTTGATTCTCTTAACATTGTGATGTCTACAAGAAAGACGCAACAGTTAAGAATACAGTAGAATACGTAGGTACGAACTAAGTAAAAAAATTGCAGCTCAATAATAATCCATATTCCTGATCCTTAGTCTCTCTAAAGCGCAGATGCAAATTTCTAAATCTCGCTGTGAGGCTGTGACCGACAATCTAGTTTGCTAAACCACAACTTTTTTCCAAAGCTCACCCTACAAGTTGGCACTTAAAGTTAGATTCTGATTGCAACTTCATAGCAGTATTGCAGCAGCGGGAAACAGGCGATGTCTCTAACATAATGAACTATTACTTTTATTAATAAAGATCATCATTCGCTTGCCCTTATCATTATCATTTGGGGTCAGCGGGTCCGCGTAGCATGTCTTTTTCTTCCATATTAAGTACCTATCTCTCGCCCGTCATCTCATCATTCACTTGCGTTCGTTTCATATCATCTCTCACACAGTTCATCCACCTTTTCCTCGGTTTTCCTCTCCCATTACTTCCCTTCACGTTCATTCATAATATCTTTTTACTTATATTAATAAACAGCGACCCAATTATGTGACATGTAGCACAGCTAGTAACAAGTAGCACTATAATGCTACTGTAGATGCAATTCAAATTATTCGAAATAAAGTTATTCGAACATAGTTTACGATTTTCCTCACATCTTTTTAATCATTAGTCGCAACATATTTGTCGATTTTCATTTGCACTCTCAGAGCCTAAAATACCTACTCCATTCTCGGAAATAAACTAAAAATATGCGACTAGACCATAAATAATTATATTGTTAATATTATGCCTCATGGTAGTTAAAATTCGATGATACTAGGTACCTACCCCCAACATTCGGAGAGTAAGGTAAGTACTAGATTTCCTACAACACTTTTGTTAAACACTGCAAGGGCTGAAAGGGCAAACTTTACCACACAAACACGAGTTGCGCTACTGAATATGTATGCGGGATGTCGCGTGAGTAATGTGTCCCGTCGCCGTACGTAAATTGTACGAGCATACGGCATTGTTCGACATTATTTTTGATAGCTTGTGACCTTTACCACTATGTGAGCAGTCCTTATATATCGCATACCTCAATAAAAAAAGCAACAAATACTAATTTCCAAAACAAGAAGAATTTAACACTATTACAAAGTTTTCTCTTCAGACTATCACCTCTGCAAGGATATTGCCCATATAACTTCTTGCAGGTTTACTATAACTCTCTATCCAGTTCTATGCAACTTGAAGCAACGGTAACATCTATAATGCCATCCAAAATGAGCATCATTACGGGCATATCATGAGCTACCGTTAAAACAGTTAAACAAGACCCAAGGACACTCATTTGTCTGTCGCCTCGGCCACCGCTCGACAAATGTATTCATAATTACCCTCAGAATGATACATGACGACGAGTTTCTACACTCGACAGATCATTAATCTACGCTTGGAAATTATTTACAAGCTATACAAAACATTCGTATGTTTATTAATCTTGACTACTTTACACTCTTTAATACAGGTATCTTGAAGAATTAAAAAGAGGCACAAGCATGGATACTGAAATGTTACTTTATGTTACTGGATAAACTTTATTTTTATTTTCCTTTTAATTTTTTTTTTCAGCATCTATGCAATAAGTATTTACATGCCTAAGTATGAGGGATATTAAAAGGTTCATTGGATTTTAGAAATACCACAGATCAGAAATATGCACCTTTTTGTATTGAAACCATCAGGAGATATAGGGAAGTAGGTACTACACATAGATGGGAAAACGTTATTTGGAAACAATACCTAAGAAAATAGCAATAAATACCTAGGTACCTAATATACCCATTTGAATTTTTAACGGAAGAAATTAACCTTTTTTTTTTTGACGGAGTGGGAATGCATTTACGCACAGTGTGTGGGACTCGCCGCTCCTTATCCCTCTCTTAGCGAGAGAGGGGGGGAGAATTTGGCCCTACCCACTAAACCCACTCCGGCGTTTCACCCTCTTTGCCGTTCGTGAGGGCGCACTGGGATCGAGGTCATTCTACCACGGCGCCCTCCGGCAGCCCCGGCTTATCGCCAGGGCACCCTCACAATGCAGGGGGGGATCAGAAACGCTTGATCCCCACCCCTACGACGTGTGTGGGGCCGATGCGATGCGATGCGGGTTCGGTACCCACTGGCCCCACTAGAGCTCGAGGCGAGCATACGCTCCTCGCCTTCGACCCTGGCGCCTGCGTCGAAGAGGAAGCGCGTCAGCAGCCGCTTCTCGCTCCCTCTCCGCATCCTCCTTCTGCGACATGACTTCTTCGCAGAAGGAGGCCACCGCTTCCCATTTCCTCTCGCTACCCAGCATCGCCGCTATTATGCTGTGTAACGAGAGGTCCGCCACCCCCGTCGCTGCCCTGAGGGAAGCTCTTTCCACGGCCCAGCGATTACACTCTTCCAGAGTGTGCTGAGCCGTATCGTCCGCCGCGCCACATTCGTGGCACTGAGGCCCCGGCTCCCTCTGTATTTTGTGCAGGTAGTGTCCGAAACAGCCGTGTCCGGACACCACCTGCGTCACCCTAAAGGTCAGGGCCCCCCTGCCCCGAACCACCCACTCGTCCATTACCGGGAGAATAGCCCCTATGGTTCGGGTTCCATAGTGGCTATCCTCCAAGGCCTCCCGCCACCTCTCTCGTAGGCGCTCCGCGGCTCCCCGCATCACCCTCTCGGCCTCCTCCGCGTCTGGGAGCTCCCCACGCCCCCTGGCTTCCGCCCTCAGCCGGTACCTGTCCGCCAGCACCCCCGCGTCCAGCTCCCAAGGCGGGGATGAAATTAACCTATAATAAAACTATACCTACATCCAAAACATGTTAAATATCGAACAACACGTACATTGTAACTAACTACCTCCTTTTGTATGTAACAGTAATAATCAGTTCGTTGTTTATACGAAAATGATTACACCATTCAGCCGGCGGGTGTTAGTAAATATTCCCAAACCCGTTATTGGCACATGCATGATAAATCTATCAATTTATCTGCAAGTTGGCTTCTCTCCAGCGTCTAGCTGTAATATGGACCGTTTGCGCGGAGATTTGTTGCCTATTTATTAGCAGGTAAACACATCGGAACACATTACGCTTTGGAATCATCCGTGTAATATTGCTGCCATATTAGATACCACATGTTAGATGTTTATCGTACAACATTTGTGTAAATGTAAATACCTTTACCATTTATTTTAAGCATACTATCTATCCACCTTATGGCAAAGTAACTATGTAAAATAATACTACTTCATTCACATGGATTAAGATGATGCAAGGGGCAAATTCAATCAAATCGGCGGTATTTACCTAGGTATCTACTATTTAAAAATTTTGTGAGGATACGCAGTGTTGGCAGCAGAAGGGCTCAAGGGACATTTGCATTGATCTAAAATTCTGGAAACCTTAATCGCCACTCAGGATACAAGATACCTAAGAATAAACACTAAAAGGAGAATAAAAATACGATTTTTCATGAAGAATTTTTCCTTATTGCGGGGCGGTTGTGGCAATGATCTTGCATTTTTATCTCATGCCACACCGGGGGATTTCAAAAGCTTAAAATCGTTTATCACAATCGTTTAGCATGAGACGATTATTTCTTTATTCAGCGTGACTAAATGTAATTCCTTGTGGTTCCTCTTATGACAAGGGAGGAAAATAAGTTGAAATAAACCGAAATTGAACACAGAATCATTTTGTCTGTATCGCACGGGATGATCGTTTGCTCCGAGACTGAGCGCAACCGCGATAACGAGGAGACAATCCCATTACTGCGAATGGTCGGCGACAGATTGCTGGTACTCGCGCAAATTGCCCGCAATAGTTGCTGCGACAGACGGGTTTAACAACACGACAGACACCCGCGGCAAATTGCCGGCAATAGTTGTCGCTACGGGTTAACAACAGATTGTGAGTGTGGAAAGAATTCTTGTCATTGGCTATAAAAACCACACGGCACTTATAGAACTTATGGGGTCGCTGGTTCGTTGCACTTGCACCCACCCCAATGGGATGGAGTTCAATTTACTTGTTTGTGCTGTTTGACTAGAAAAAGTTTAAGTAAAATATCGTTAAATGTTAAAAGCCTGTTGAAATACTGATTAGTTGCTTTGGTGATGGTCTTGTGATGTTGTCGCGTTTAGAACGGATCAAACGAGGACCGCAAATCAAACGAAATCAGAGAAATAATAATGGTCAAAATTTGAAAAATAACCATCGAAGTTAGATTCCACACATTGATAACCAGCCAAACTATTTTCAGGAAAGTAGATACTTAGTCCCTTGGCCATAATTTTGTAAGGATGCCCTGATGTTCGACTTACATTTGTAGCAATCAAGTTACAAAAGTTAGACACAGTCGGGCCAAGTTAACTCTGCATGGTATTTGTAATAACAAAGTGTGGAAATGTCATCATAAACTTGACGTTTATTTTTAAGAAAATTTGTCGTTTATAAACTGACTCTATATAATAATTTTTTTACAAGAACGCAAACTCGAAATTCGCCACAAGTTCGTTCATTCTGAGCCGATTAAGTAAAACGCTTCGACCGTTTTTAACAGTCTGGCCCTCGAGTCAGTCGACCTAAGTGTGACTATGAGATGTGCTCGGGCGTTCGACGTTTAATAGTGTGGCCTTCGTGTTACTCGACCTACGAGTACCTATATGTGAGGGTATGCTCGAGCGCCCCACATCTTGCGCCTTACGTCCGCCCCGACTGAGCATCCACACTTCGCACCCTCTCACCTCGCTAATGCATCCGGGAATGCACTCAAGCTGCAGAGCTGTTAGCTCTAAATTAGTTTAGGGCGTTAGTCCTTGCTTTCTGAACCCAGAGCTATTTACAAAGCAAACTAACCACTCGCACTCGCGAAGTAAATACATAGATTAGATAGAATTCGTCGGTGCGAATAAAAAAATCGCTATGTGTTTTTTTACGATTTTTTTATTTTGGCATATTTGAATTCCTTTTTAAATTTCCCGTCGACCCACATAAATATTTTTATTATATCTTTATTAGTTTTGAAAATAAAAATTCCGCTATGTGAACACAGAACAACATTTGTCCAAAAAAATAATAGAACAGAAACAAAAAATACGCCTACGCCTCGGCTAGTCTGTGGCCATGAGTAAGCCCATTCATAATAATAAAAAAAAAAAATAGCTATGTGATTTTTTAGCACATAACGATATTAATTTCCTTGTTTTCCGTCGAGGGTGATGGCGATAATGTTGCACATGGCGATTTATTGTAGAATGGATTACCCGACATAGACCCTAAAATCCGCTATGTGTCATCTATTGTAGAATGGATTACCCGACATAGACCCTAAAATCCGCTATGTATCATCTCTCGTACTATGTTACTTTGGCAACAAATCGCTATGTGTACAAACTTCACACATGACGTTTTTAATGAACCAAATTTAAGTCGCTATGTAGCAAAATTTGGTTAAAATAACCACCAAAAACATAAATGTAAAAAAGGAGAGCCAAGTTCAATACAAAAATTATGCTTGGCTGTGGGGCTCGCCGCAAAAAATATGGAGATCTAAATGACTGCCACTGCCAAGTTCTATGCAAAATCCAAATATGTATTTATAGGAACAAAATAACATTATAAACAAGTATTAAACTCTATTTCTTTGCTTTATTGGATACCTATAACAATTGCTGTTATTTAAAAAAATGTGAGATCTTAAAGTAGGTTAGATTTGGCTTGGCCAGGTTTTATCAGAATTACAATATAAATAAAATGATTGATATAATGAAAACTGGCCAAGCCAAATCTAACCTACTTTAAGATCTCACATTTTTTTAAATAACAGCAATTGTTATAGGTATCCAATAAAGCAAAGAAATAGAGTTTAATACTTGTTTATAATGTTATTTTGTTCCTATAAATACATATTTGGATTTTGCATAGAACTTGGCAGTGGCAGTCATTTAGATCTCCATATTTTTTGCGGCGAGCCCCACAGCCAAGCATAATTTTTGTATTGAACTTGGCTCTCCTTTTTTACATTTATGTTTTTGGTGGGATATCAATACTTTTTGTAAAGAAAACTAGGCAGGTATTGAGATTTAATGTTTTTTCTTGTGTTTCCGCTGTATGGTTTTTACTTCTGTTCTTTGTATAATTATGTGGTACCGCGCGCCGCCGACGACACACCGTTGGCCGGTTGTTTAGAGCGTATTAAAAGTTTTTTGTATGGGGCACCACTTATTTTTTGACTAAACTTTATTTTAATATAGCAAATATAATAATACATATATTGGGGTAGTTTCAAATATCTGCTTGTAACGGTTCCAACGCTACAATAAAAAAATATTTTTTTGTATGGGGACCCCCCCTATTTTTTAACTTTTTTTTATTTTTAGATTTTTTCCTACGGTTACACACAATAACCGAGCTGGATTCCAAATTTCATCCTTCTAGGTCATCTGGAAGTAGGTTAGGTTTAGGTACTTATATCAGTCCCAATAAAAAATGGATTTTTGTATGGGGACCCCCCCTATTTTTAAACTTTATTTTATTTTTAGATTTTTTCCTACGGTTACACACAATAACCGAGCTGGATTCCAAATTTCATCCTTCTAGGTCATCTGGAAGTAGGTTAGGTTTAGGTACTTATATCAGTCCCAATAAAAAATGGATTTTTGTATGGGGACCCCCCCTATTTTTAAACTTTATTTTATTTTTAGATTTTTTCCTACGGTTACACACAATAACCGAGCTGGATTCCAAATTTCATCCTTCTAGGTCATCTGGAAGTAGGTTAGGTTTAGGTACTTATATGTCAGTCCCAATAAAAAGTGGTTTTTTTGTATGGGGACCCCCCCTATTTTTTAACTTTATTTTATTTTTAGATTTTTTCCTACGGTTACACACAATAACCAAGCTGGATTCCAAATTTCATCCTTCTAGGTCATCTGGAAGTAGGTTAGGTTTAGGTACTATAAGTCATAAGTCAGTCTTAAAATTTACGACTTTTTGACCTTCATACCTTTATAACCGTTTGAGCTAGCTTCATGAAATTTGGGCTTCTAGATATCCTTATGGATATAATTAAACACACGTAGTTTTATGTGTTTACGTCAAAGATGTTTTGAGTTATAGAAGGGTCAAAAGTGGAACCAAGTGGTTCGTGTAATATTACACTCGGCGCTGGCTAGCCAGTTCCTTTGCTTGAACTTGGCTTGACACGCTGCCGCGTGTCTAGATAATATTGTAAAAAATTACATATAAATCTGCTTATTTTCTTCATGAGTATCATGTAAAAATCATTGATCTTTCAGAAAAAAAATACAGGCGCAACAAATATATAACAAACAGGAGGATAAACAGTTATTTTTGTCTCCTGAAAAGTAGCTTAAAAATACATGGCGATTTTTTTATTCGCACCGACGAAGTGACACTAAAAACCTATTAAAATATTATTAGATTTCACAAAATGTGCTAAATTTAACTGTTTGTTTACAGGTGACATCGAAATCCAACAAATAGTGCCTATATCAGCACAGATCATCGGAGCAGATCGCATCGAAGCAACTTGTACAGCAGCAGGTAAATATGATCATAGTAATAATAAATTCTTAATGTATTTGATAAGCTATTTAATTCAAATAATTAACATCCAGTCTCAGCGCACTTTTAAGGTAAGGGCACCTGACAAGCCACCTTATTATTACAGGAAGTGCCCAATTCGGCCCCGATCACCGTAGCATTGTAACATATTTAGTACGCATTTTATAAGCAAGCGGATCGAATCCCTAAGAAATATAATTATTTAACACGAACGAAGCATCAATATTTGGTTGACCTGAGTGCTAGTATGAAACAAAAAAGCTCGCAATTCACAGTTTCAAGCACTGGTAAATTCAAGTTATGACCATTGGCTTCAACTAATATTTGCGTTATGTCAACACAGGATAAATCCGCATTATAGGTCAAGACGCGAATCGAGTGACATCGTTCATATGTGCCTCTATACCGTACCGATCGACACTCGTAAAACGATATCCTTGTTCCCGGGTATTTGTTCAACATAGAACCGTGGAAACTGTGCCAACAAACGTTAAATAGTAATGAAAAGGTAACGTTGAGGTCGTCGGACTCGTCGGGATATGAGTTCTATCTGGTTCTATGGAGACAATCTCGGTCGCGTTAATTGCGAGGGAGCGAAGGCGGCGCTTCCAATCACAATCCGTCCTTTAAAAGTCATTCACCTCGCAAGAATAGAGTCTAAAATATGTACAGTTTGGTTCTTTTAACGTAAATAATACAAACTTAATACCTACGTAAGTGCCTTATAAAATAATATACCTAACTAAAACTAAACCTAACAAAAAAATAAAAATTTCTAAAACCTACCTTACCTTTAAAGCCAAGGCCCCTCGGCGAAGTGCCCATAGCGCCGACAGACAAAAAAGCATTTTTATCCAAGCTGAAATAAAGACGCTTCGCTCGCTTGGTCAATAAAGTCAAATTAATTGTTAAATACTGAAGATTTTTCCCACATTTGTATCGGAATTTGTGAATTAATAACCACTAGCAGCTCCGAGGAAGTCGAGAAAGTCAGGAGTGCGGAAGCATGCAGTCTTGGGCGGTGCAGTGAAATTTATGACATGCCCGTAAAAGCTATATGCACGGTAAAAGTTTTCTAGCACGTTTTAACGAACTTATCAAGCTCCCACTAGTGGACACGGGGCAGGATAATATATCGGAACTATCAAACTCTCGTAGATAAACCACCTGTGACCTAAAGTTGCATCGGCTAGAGGTGATTTAAGTAAGTTAGAAGTGCAGTTTATCTTTATACGTCTGATATAGCTCCTATCGCCATTTTGACAAAATATTGAAGTATAGATGACTCGACACACAATTACACTGCTAAGGAACCAATTCGGTCCAAAGTTCCAAACTTGGCGTGGTCGGAGTCTCACATTTATAATTTATGTACTACCTACGGTACGAACCTCCAATATGTTTTTTTTATATTATTTCAAAGAATATTTACCTATAAGTAAAATGTCATCTAAACATGAGATATATGTACTAGTTTTTTCCTACACTCTTTGTTTTCACCAAGCTAAAGCAACCCGATCCTCCATTGTATCGCCAATCTCGCAATTTTCTCATTTTTCCTTTCTCCATTAAGAAAGGAGTGTCAAGTTGATACGTTTTAATAAAGAGCGTGCGCGGCGGCGGCGGGCCGGCGCCGCGGGACGTGACGTCACACCTTCCCACATGTAGCATACTCACGGAGGGCGGCCTTATGAACCCGATAAGGCCAGTGACACATGATCGGCGTCTAATCCAACAGTTTGATTGTGTCTGTGACATTATATAATTCCCTGCAGGGGCGAATTTCATATGGCATTCGGCCATTATAATAGATGAATAATTGTGTGGCGGTACACTTTCTGAGTAAATCTAAGGTTCTTAAGGTAAAAAAAAATCGTTTAACATGTATTGCCAGTTCCCAGTTCTATTAGCCATACTGGATAAGTTTATTAGATTTATTGAATAGATTGCAAAAGTGCCATGACAGTTACATTTTGTAGGTTTAATCTCATAATTTACACACCATAATCTCCTTAAAAATACCAAAAATCCCCGTAACCTATATTCATGATGACCTTCTTTTTCATTATACATCTCGACAATTTGGGCAGAAATTACTAGTACACAATATTGTCGATTTCGGCAGCAAAATTAGATAATATCGTCCCAAACGACCGGCGAAAGTGTTGGAAAATCCCCATGCTAGTGACAGAAGCGTCAAAGACCACCCTCATTCTTGCTGCACTGATTGCAGGCCAACTCTGTACGCGTCACGACATACGAGTATATTACATGTATGTACTACTAAGTTTTGAATTAAACTATACTTTTGAACTAACCATACGAGCGAATAGCGAGTGCGCCGGGAACTGTGTCGTGAACAAACAGCCTAATATTCACGTTAAATTAAAATACTGACCCCACCGTTCACAATGATGATACGATGTACTTTAATACATTAACCTCTTTAACCAACTGTTGATTCGCTAGGTATAATAAACAGTTTTGTTATTTTAACACTCCGGGCAGTATTCTTGACGTTTTAATGACAACTTGTCAGGGCAACCATATGGCTGGTTTTCTTATATTTCCATCATGAATAGATAAATTAACTAGTTTCAAAGCGGTCATAAAATCAAAATGGAAAACACAGATAAAATGATGAGACATGTTTTAGCAATTTCGCTTCATTGTGACGTTTACTGTCTCTGTTTTTATGTACAATACCTATACGTCGTTTTGTACAGTCACCTGCAATAATATGTTACACAACGAAGGCCGCAAACCGACACTGACACGATCTTATTTGTATAGCCATAGGAACGTGTCACATATTTTTGCGGCCTTCGAAGTGTAACATATTATTGCAGGAGATTGTTATACTCGTATAGGTAATAATTATGTTTATAGGGAAAATTAAAAACATTTTCTCATTTGATACAAAAGGATTCACTAAGTCACATTATTGGGACAAAAAACGAGACAACGAAAATAATTTCAACCCTACAACTTAGGGAACAAACTTTATAGAGTAAACCTTGCGCGCCCTTAGAGTTGTTCCAAGACGAATACGAGTAGGTAGACTTTCAAAGATGTACTCGAGAAATAGGGATCAATGGCGACGTGGCCGGTTAGTCCAGAGGTGCAACGCATTTACCGCGTAACCTTAAGATGCCAGTTCATTTCCTGCTTTAGCCTCTGAAGGGCTTTACTTCTTCTAAGGGCTTCACTTTATTACTTTTATTTCAGTTTATAATTTCAACCCCTTTAACATAATTTCCCTATGCAATTACTACCCACAGTCTATAGCTTGCATCAAGGTCGTGAAAGCACATTAAGTAATATTAGTTTCTGCAATATTGCGGCTCATAAAACTTGAGTAACTCCTAGTTGCAGGCAAATAACCGAACAACTGTAGTTAGCGGGATGTGGTCTGCATCGCGCGACGATGTCACAGCGACGAGCGACGTCGTAACGGGTAACGACTAGCTAATACCGTGCACCCGCGTCGCGTCGCGCCGCGGCTTAACACGATCATATTAACATGTTTTTTTAGGTAATGTCCATAGGGCAAAGTGTGGCTGCGGGGTAGGTGTGGCTGGCCTTCACATATATTTAATCTCATAATATGAAATTACATTATAAATTATGCTAGACTGATCTATGTACATGAATTTATATTATGTTCGTCATTAATATATTAAAAAATGATCTGATGATTTCTGCTAGTTCATACATTTACGTACATACATCTGAATTGGGCTCTATATTGTAGGTATGTAGTTAGTTAGCTACCACGCCACGCCGGGTTTAGACACATTTCCCCGCCGTTTAGCCTGCGCCCTGAAACTCACAATTTATATTAATTATGATCCGCCGATATCGGATTACTGCCGTTAATTATGGTACGCCTCTCCTGAGACCGCGATATTATATAACAAGCTACCTAAATCCGAACAGCGGTGTCTAAACATATTCAGGCCTAAAAAATTTGATACTTAACCATTTAGTTGCAGAATAAAAACCTTCACCATAATCATTTGTATTTATTTAATAAGACACCATTAGCTCATTGACTAGTTATGAACATTTAATTCTGTTGGGTGACTTCAATATTAATTTGTTAACTGCATATGATATTAAAACAACAAAGTTTAACCATTTCCTTTCCAGTTTTAATTTAGCACAAATTGTGACAGGGCCAACGCACTTTACAAATACAAGCCAAACACTTATTGATGTGGTTTGCACCGATTTAATTGCCAAAAAAATTAATATTGAGCATGTAGGGTCACTCCTTGGGCACTGTATTGTTATGTGCGAGTTCGCGATTAAGCGGGACAAACCAAAGCCCTACACTATATTGCACAGGCCTATTAATAACATCAATTCTATTCTTTTTGACAATGATTTGCGTAGTGTGTTGTGGGATCAGATGTCTGCGCTGCCGAACGTTAATGACGAGGTGGAAGCACTGAGTAGGCATATAGTCAATATATTTGACATGCATGCACCCATGAAAACATCTATAATAAAGGGACCCTCACATCCTTGGATCACAGACACAGTGAAACTGATGATGCGTATACGTGATCAAGCTGCCGCAGATTATCATAAGACAGGGACTGAGAGTAAAAGACTTTATTATAAGGACCTAAAGTCAACAGTAAATAAGGCCATATACAATGAAAAACTAGCTTTCTTTAACTACAACATAAATAATAAAATTAAGGAGCCGAAATCTCTGTGGAAAAATCTAAAATCTACCATTCTGCCTAAAAATAATTTAGAACTGCCATCTACTTTCAGCGACCCTGATATAATAAATAAACATTTTTTAAACATACCAATTGCGTCACATGTCACAATTTCTCAATTAACTTACTTTGAGTTCAACAGCTACAACAAGTCGAAATTTCATATTGAACCAGTTAGCTCAGATAAGTTGCTAAAAATTGTATCCAAACTCAAATCAAATGCAGAAGGGCATGACCTAATTAATTTAAAAATGCTGCTTATGACTTTTCCTTATACTATAGGCTTACTGACTGATGTGATAAACACCTCTATTTTAACATCCACTTTTCCTGACAGTTGGAAGGTGGCCATCGTGCGCCCACTTCCTAAAACCTCTAACCCCTCCGAATTAAAGGACCTTAGGCCTATCAGCATTCTACCATGTATGTCTAAGATACTGGAAAAGATTGTGTGTGAACAACTAAATAACTACATTGAGAGTAACGGTATCTTACCAGATGTGCAGTCGGGTTTCAGGAAGGGGCGCAGCACTGTGACGGCCTTGCTAGATGTCACAGACAACATACTTTGGTCACAAGATAAGGGCATGTGCACACTACTTGTACTGCTTGATTTTTCTAGGGCATTTGATTGCATTCATACAGACCTGCTGCTGTCTAAGCTAAGTTATTATGGCTTTGATAACAGTGCACTGCGTTGGTTTCATAGTTATCTCAGTGAGCGGCAGCAGTATGTTAAACTGAGCTTAAGTGATGGATCAGCTAAAGTCTCAGGTAAAATGGCCCTTTCCAGAGGTGTACCACAGGGATCGATACTCGGCCCAATCCTGTTCATTTTATATACAGCAGACATCGGGACTCATATTACACACTGCAAATATCATATTTATGCAGATGACATACAGATATACATTTCCTGTAAACCATCTGAAATTGACAGTGCTATACAAAAACTTAATATAGATCTTGCAAACATAGCATCTTGGGCACTAGACAATAGTCTTATGCTCAACCCATCTAAGACAAAATATCTGATATTCGGCACCAAAATTCAGTTGAGCAACATAGGACCTGCTAGAGATGTAATGTTATCGGGTGAACCCATTGAAAGAGTGTATGAGGCTAGAAATTTAGGCTTAACTGTAGATAGTGAACTCAGATTTGAAAAGCATGTTGCGGAAACTGTGAGAAACTGTTTCTACAGGCTTAAACTTTTATATAACATACGACCGTTCATTAATGAAACATTGCGCATTCAGTTGATTGAAACACTTGTTCTGTCTAAATTAAACTATATGGATTTGGTTTATGGTCCACGTCTTCTGGCAAAAACAAAGCGACTTATTCAGCGGGTACAAAATGCTTGTGCTCGTTTCTGCTTCAACATTCCACCAAGAGCCCACGTGACTCCTTTTCTAAATAAGCACAGTATTCTCAAAATGCTACACCGTCGCAAGCTTCATCTGGCTTATCTTTTATTTGGCGTAGTAAAACACAAGTCCCCATCGTATCTCTTCGAGAAGTTATCATGGATGTCCACCCGTAGGTCACTTGGGGCGCGTAATTGCAGTGTGCAGTTGGTGACACCTCAACATGCTTCGGCAGCTTTTCGTGGGAGCTTTAGGTACACGGCAAGCCGCTGCTGGAACAACATTCCTCCACCCCTCAGGAACCTACAAAGCATAATAAGTTTTAAAGCCAAGCTTAAACTATGTACACTACAACACCAGCGGCAACAGGAGACTTTAAGACATGATACTAGCTTCTTTTAGTGTAATTTCTTATTCCTATAATTATGTGGTTGTTAATTGTTTTACTTTTACTTTTTTTTTATATATACTTGTGGGCAAATCAATAATATTGTAATATAGGTTACCTGTCTTTTCTGTCCTATCCTCACTTTCACTCAATGCGTCTGAAAACTGTTGTTCTTTCTCATTTCTTCTTGCATCACTATTGTGCGTTATATTTATATTTAAGTAATAATTCATCTTCTTCATGTAAAAAACTCGTAAAAACGAAAAGTCAAGCTTTATTTTATTCCATTGTCAGTCTTTTTTTTGTTTTTTGTATTTGTAAACCTTAATCACCTATAGGTAGTATTCTTTGTTTTTTGTTGTAAGATTGTACTTTTCTTTTAATTCATCATGTAATCACGATTATTTTCTTTAGTGTTATGCACTGATACTAGTGTTTTAGTCGTTTTAGAAGATAATAATAAAATGAATGGACTTGTTATTGAACAGCACGTGTTGTACGACATGGCCTTATGTCATCTTGACATCTCACCGGCAGATGGCGCTGATTGCCCGTCCGCCCATCCACTCTCCGCCGCCAAGTCGCGTTCTGTTTTATGATGGGGCCGTGTCGTACAGCTGCGTTCGTGACCCACAAATGGTCTCACCGGAAGATCAGCGCTGACTTTTGGGTTAGCATTTTATGCTGAGGCGGGACCATTTCGTGGTAAACTATTTATTTATTTTATGTTTAACTTTCTTTGTTGTTATTTACTTGTGTATGTTATAGTTTATCACGAATAAATGAGATGATTTGATTTGATTTGAAACAGAAAATGTAATACCAATTTAATATCATTACCTGTCTCTGCATTATTGAGCTCCTGTAAACGTACACTCAAGTTCAGTATAATGAAAACGAGTCACATTATATGAACATTTCCATACTTAACAGTCAACAACGGATGTAGTGTCTAAAGTTATCCTAACACGACTTTATAGGGAACTCAGCGAGTTGTGTTTATCCATATTGAACACTTTGCCCGATCAGCCACTTCCACTGTTGACTATACAAAGAGACCCGTTTTCTTTGGCCTTGAGTGTATGTAATCGTGAGGCACTTAAGTATGTTCGCTTCTTTATCTCTGTGAGACTGTCTATAGAGATACCTATAAATCTTTCACTTAGCTAAATGGGAATCTAATTTATTTTCTATTCAGATAAAATAACTTTTGGATTTCATTCGCTTTATATTTATTAGTACCTAGAATTTAAGTTATCGTACTTACGTCAACAGAATTGCTGATATCGACTATGTTTTATTAAGTGAAGGTATTTCAAGCAAAATCAAACTTATTTTCTGAAGCCATTCGACCTCATTCGTGTTTTTGGAACACAATTAGAATTAGAAAGTAAAATACATATACAAATAATATGTATTATTTTATCGAAATTATTATATATTATAATTACCCACCTAATGTGGCACAAATTTTGTCACTAGGTACTTAAGTATGAAAGTCGATAGTATAGAAAATTAAAAAATATTACAGGATACTCGCTTGAAGTAACTTTAGACTCATATTTTCAAAACCACTACAAAAGACTTGAGTGGACGTAGTAAAATAGTACAGTCACGATCCGCAATTGTTGAGCCATTTAGGATTCTAGCTAAATTGGACATTCCAGAGCGTAAGTATCCAACAACTAATTTAGCTATGACCCTAAATGGTTCAACAATCAGGGAGCGTGACCGTACATTACTTAGGTACATTAATAGTAACCACTAACCGTGTAAAGTTATCGAACACCTGACGCGATTGGTATGCTGAAACCAACAATCGCTATATGAGAGCACTGAGCGATGCTTCTCACGCCTATCAGCCGATGAAGTACGGACCAATTAAGTTTTAATCTGCGCGTTAATATAAACTCAGAGCTTGTGTCCAAACGCTCACCGGACGTACTCGTAGTAGAGTCGGCAAATCGAGCCAAACTGTATGAATACGCATACTTGTGACGAAACTTTGCCTATGTTTACACTGGCGCTAGAGAACTCGACTCGGGTTCTTTTGAGGTAAATAGGAATAAGCTCCAGCAATTATGCGCCGAGCCGACCCGCGGGACGCAGCGCGAGGCCGCTCGAGAAGCGGATACTCATATCCCATGTGCAACGTTTCGACGGGGCCCAAATTGCATATATATATTGAGTGGCTTTCAACGAGAGATTTTGGCAACGAAATTAATTTTGTGTCGTTTATGATGCCTTTTGGTTACAGATAGAAAGTGTTAGAGCAGTGTTTGTTATGATCAGCGATCGTACATTTTCCAGCATTTTTGGTGCATAAGGAGTGGTATTAACGGAATTGGTATAAATAATTTCAACCCTAATAATTAATTAGCGTTAATTACGTTAATATTAACCTTAATTTACCATTTCAGTTGAAATTATCTACCTATTACCAATTCCATTAACACCACTATGCTGCACCAAAGATACTGGAAAATGTACGATCATTGGTTATGATGCTACTTGGCTACAGTATAGACGAAATGGCATATTGTAAAAAAAACCGGGCAAGTGCGAGTCGGACTCGCGCACGAAGGGTTCCGTACCATAATGCAAAAAAAGGCAAAAAAAAACGGTCACCCATCCAAGTACTGACCCCGCCCGACGTTGCTTACTTCGGTCAAAAATTTTGTTGTATGGGAGCCCCACTTAAATCTTTATTTTATTCTGTTTTTAGTATTTGTTGTTATAGCGGCAACAGAAATAAATCATCCGTGAAAATTTCAACTGTCTGGCTTTCACGGTTCGTGAGATACAGCCTGGTGACAGACAGACGGACGGACAGCAGAGTCTTAGTAATAGGGTCCCGTTTTACCCTTTGGGTACGGAACCCTAAAAACTGTTCCAAGTTTAAACGACTAATGAGAATAATGAGATGAGAGAGATTAACCCTATCTATCCACAAGGATGAATGATGATTATAAACACTAAACTTCTTCACCCAATAGGGCTGTAAATAGTGTAGGTAGGTAAAAAACGGTTCGTGAGATACAGCCTGGTGACAGACGGACGGACGGACGGACGGACGGACGGACGGACGGACGGACGGACGGACGGACGGACAGCGAAGTCTTAGTAATAGGGTCCCGTTTTACCCTTTGGGTACGGAACCCTAAAAACGTCTGTCTGTATGAAGTCTAAAGGAACATTTTTAGGGTTCCGTACCCAAAGGGTAAAACGGGACCCTATTACTAAGACTTCGCTGTCCGTCCGTCCGTCCGTCCGTCCGTCCGTCCGTCCGTCCGTCCGTCCGTCCGTCCGTCTGTCACCAGGCTGTATCTCACGAACCGTGATAGCTAGACAGTTGAAATTTTCACAGACGATGTATTTCTGTTGCCGCTATAACAACAAATACTAAAAACAGAATAAAATAAAGATTTAAATGGGGCTCCCATACAACAAACGTGATTTTTGACCAAAGTTAAGCAACGTCGGGAGTGGTTAGTACTTGGATGGGTGACCGTTTTTTTTTTGCTTTTTTTTTTGTTTTTTTTTTTGCATTATGGTACGGAACCCTTCGTGCGCGAGTCCGACTCGCACTTGCCCGGTTTTTAATTAAATAAGTACCTACTGATGGTGATGACCTACGGAATCATTTACTAATCAAATGTTATGTTCACATTAACGTTACACTCACGAGCCCGAAACACCTCGACGATAGATATTAACCTATTTAAAACACATATAATTATGAAGATTTGAAGGCTATTTTCAGTCTTGCTCATAGGTAAAGTAAGATTAAAAAAAATTAAAGAAATATTTGACTCTCATTATTTTTATGGTCATATCGCCCGCATTGCACAATGTATCATCGGCGTCAAAATATAATGGTCAGAATGGTCAAATATATTGCAACACACCTTTGTTACCGTAGAAATTTCAACGTGTTAACTATAATCCCCATTTCCATAAATTATTTAACCTTTATTTGGCGTTTTATATCAACGATTGTCATCTTGGCTAGGCCCCCTGGTCTCTCAGTAAAGTTGTATGGTGAACCGGAGTAAATAATATGTTGTAAACTATACAATCTTGGTTTATTATTATGAACACAGCTCCGACAGTAGGGTTGCTGGCTAAACCAACACTGGAAAGCCAGCTTAACCCGCGCAGACCAGAGCTTAGCGTAATGTTATGCATACGCAATAAGCAGAACCAAGACTCTTATTAAACACTTCCTTTGTGTGAGGGTGGTTGTTTGCATGTGTGAGTTAAAGATGTTGAAGGGATTTGTACTTTCAAATATTTCGTAAACTATAGTCACTATCTTTCTTTGTTTATTATTATGAATACAACTAAGACAGGATTGCCGACAATCCCGACCGAACCAACATTAGAAAGCCGGCTTAACCCGCGCAGACCAGAGCTTAGCGTACCAAATGTTATGCATACGCAATAAACAGAGCCAAGACTCATTATTGTGTTTGTTAACGACGTTTGGAGTTTAATTGGTGCTTTAAAAATCTTTGACAATTTTGATGACATAATTCGCAGTGCATCTCATTTGTAATAAGATAGGAGAAATAAAAAAGGATGTGAACTCAAATACAATTCAAGTTTAGATTTTTATACTTCAAATGCCGCTCTAGGAAATTATTCATGCCCCGTACTAGTACCTAACTTATTTAGTGATGGAGACAGGCAAACTCAAATCTAATTCATTATCGATAAAATATGTATCATGTTTACGTTACCCATAATAAGGAAAACCATCACGTGGGTTTTCTTTCTTTAATATGTGGAAACCGTACCATTTTGTTCTACTAATTTATTAATATGTAATGAGACTGACCCATTTCCTTTGTAGGTGGGTACCACTGCCCATACTGTTAACTGTCTATCGGTAAGCCTTATAACAAAAGACAATTGTTGATGTATTATTTTTTTTTCTTTTGCTTGTATGTAAATTCAATGTTGATGTGTATAAAAGTGCCCTTGTGGCCTAATTGCTGAATAAATGTTGATGTTTGAAGTTTGCGTAAGATCCACCGATGGACAGTTAAGAGTTGCTGTTTGTACATTTAACTGATTTAAGTATAAAATGAAAATATGACCACGAGTCGAGTACTATCGAGATGAGTACGATCATTCGATCAACTAGCAATCCCTATAAAATCTCGTCTTTCTCAGTTATCGCCTTCGTCCTCCTAAGTTGCAGCGTGTGACGATACAACTCCGCAGTTTTGCCAGACTTGACATTCAAGCCTTACAGAGGGACGCACGCGCGGTAGATTGGTCGTCGACGCTGACAGCTTCGTCGGTTGATGAAGCGGTGGCGGCCCTTAACTCGTCTGTTCTTAAGCTTTTCGACATTCATGCGCCTATACGCACAGTACGGTTGAAGAGGCCTCCGGCGCCGTGGTTCACGCGAGAGGTACGTATCGCGATGACACGACGAGATCGGGCTTTTTGCAAATTTAAGCGCGACCGTTGCGAGGAGAATTGGTGCCTTTTTAAGGCTGCCAGAAATAAATGCAACCAGATGGTAAGAGCAGCAAAACGTAAATTCATTCACCACAACATCGCCATGTCTTCACCAGCTGAGACGTGGAAATTTCTCAAATCGATTGGCGTAGTTAAATCTGCTAACAAGTTAACTTCTTCTCTTTTTTCGGCAAACGATCTAAATTCCCACTTTGCAAAACCTTCTTCCTTAGACCCTGTTACGAAAGTTCTTAGTATTGCTGAAATCAGTGCCCTGCCTTGTTTTACTACAAACGCTTTCTCTCTTACCCCAGCCACAGATGAGGAGATTAGAAAAACAATAATGTCTGTGAAATCGAATGCTGTTGGCCATGACGAGTTAAGTAGAACTATGATTACTTCCATTTTAGAATGTATTCTCCCTGTTATTACGCATGTTATTAATTTCTCTATGTCTTCTGGGGTTTTTCCTTCGTTATGGCGTCACGCCTATGTCATTCCTCTGCCTTAAGTTTCCAACCCTAGTGCACTTAAAGATTTTAGACCAATTTCTATTCTCCCCTTTCTTTCAAAAATTTTAGAAGCTATTGTCCATTAAACAACTGTCCACTTACATTTATTCCAATCAATTACTTTCTTCATTTCAGTCTGGTTTTCGTCGTGGCCACAGTACTTCCACCGCTTTGCTCAAAGTGGTCGATGACGTGAGGCTCGGCATGGACTCCTCATTGTTGACAGTGTTGGTCCTTATCGATTTCTCCAATGCTTTTAACGCTGTTAACCATGATCTGTTACTGGCCACTCTTAGGCATCTGAATATACTTATCTTCATCTGCGGCTGGTTGGTTCTCTTCGTATCTTCAGGACCGTCGTCAGGCGGTTCGTTCTGATCGTACGTTTTCTGACTGGTGCACTCTCACTTCTGGAGTTCCACAGGGCGGAATTCTCTCACCTCTTCTTTTCTCGATTTTTATTAACCTTATTACTTCTAAAATTAAATGCTCTTACCATCTGTATGCTGATGACTTGCAGCTTTATACCCAAGCGAGAGCTAAGGATCTGGACCAGGCAATCGCTGAAATAAACTTAGACCTTAACCATATCTCCACTTGGTCACATTGCTTTGGTATCACAGTCAACCCAGCTAAATGCCAGGCCATATTACTTGGCAGCACCCGCTTACTCTCTTTGGTAAACACTGTGGAATTGGCGCCAGTTCTCTTTGAAACTGAAGTTATTCCGCTTTCATCGCAAGTGAAGAACCTGGGGCTAACAATTGACAGTGGGCTCACATGGGAACCACAGGTGTCCGACGTTAGTCGTAGAGTAATTAACACGTTAAGAGCACTCTATCGCCATAAACATTTTCTTCCGGTCAGCACAAAACCTCTCCTTGTCCAAGCTCTTGTTCTGCCTGTCCTTGATTATGCTGATGTTTGTTACACTAATCTCACTCAAGATTCTTTAAATAAATTTGACCGGCTACTTAATAGCTGCATTCGGTTCGTGTTTGGACTTCGTAAGTATGACCATATCTCTGCTTTTCATAGAAAACTTAATTGGCTCCCTATACGAGATCGTAGGTCCCTTCGTATTCTGTGTACTCTCTACTCAATCTTGTTTGATCCGTCCGCCCCAGAGTATCTCCGCTCGAAATTTAAATTTGTTACCCCACGTCCAGGCACAGATCTCCGCTCTTCCCGTAGCCTTAAGCTCATTGTCCCCCAACATCGAACGGGTTTCATGTCCAATTCTTTCACTGTCCAGGCTATCAGGCTTTGGAACGGTCTCCCACTCTCTATCAGACAAGCGCAGACCAAATTCACATTCAAGCGCATGCTGCGCAAACATTTCCTTGACAAACTTTCTTCTTCGTCAACTTAATGATTCACACAAGGTATATAATTATGTATATTATGTATGTAAGTCTATTTGTATTAAGTATATGTGTAAGTTTATCACCATAGTTTATATTCATATAGAGTCTTGTTTACAAACTCATTTACTTTAAAGACACTGCACCTACTTAATCTTTCTGGTTTGACCCATTGGTTGACTGGTAGAGAATGCCTTAAGGCATTAAGTCCGCCATTTGTACCTTCATGTATTGTGCAATAAAGATTAAAATAAATACATAAATAAAAGAAGGTACACAGGATGATAAAATAATCAGTGGGTCATCCATGCAATCATGATGATTCATGAAATTAGTAAGTTATATAACATCACTTAAACGGGCGTAGCTTAAACCACTACCATCAGTTTTGACATTGACAGATACGGTCGCGTCTAAGTAACTTACTTTCATGCATCTCACTCGTCCTCACATATTAGTGCAAGCGAGATGTATAGAAAGTAATTTAAGTAGACGCGAGCGTATCTGTCAATGTCGAAACTGGTGGTAGCCGTACTAGAGTCCTATTTTGTAAAAATAATTAATTGATTAGTATGTATGTTTGTATCATCTGATTGATGGAGTCGAAATGTGGTAGACCACTTTCTTGGCTGACCGTGACCGTACATCGACGGTAAAACTTTACGCTATAAATTATTCACTCTGCACATAATTACCGAGCACAACTACATTTACGTTTATCACGAAGTTCAAACATACGACAAATGGTTCTTTCTAGCGGAATGGAAATTAAAACATAAAATAATTACATATTCTGCGTAACGCCCACGTCGGCTCCATGTCTCGCATTTCCCAGATAATTAACCCATTTTGTCAAAAGATTATCTATTTGCATACAGATGAAAATAATTTGACTTTTGACGGATTTCTCCGCGGCTTGATATTTCTTCTGTCAAAACAAATTCAACAGCTGTCAGGCAGGCAATTTTGATTTTATTTAAAACTGAGCTGTGTGGGCGACAGTGGCTTCACCTAGCGGTAATGCCGACATTTTGGTTATTGTTGACGTATATTAAACGGTAAGAGAATTAGGGCAGTTAATTTTTTTTGCTATGTCAAGCTGGATCATTAATCATAGTTTCCTCGTCACCACACACTCCATATATAGCCGATACGGTCTCTATTTTATCCTGTGTATTCGTTGAAAACGATGACAAACCTCATTCTCGGCTTACGCTCATAATGCGAGCTAAAAAGCGCGTTATTAAACGCGGTCCTTTTAATTACTTATGAAATACTGCCGGTCTAGGTATTACTAGGGCTTTTACTGGAGTAGGGGAGACCGAGATAGGTCAAAACAATGGTAAGTTAAAGAAGCATCTGTAAACGTAAATATGTGTCCACCTTCGAACATTATTTTCCATTCCCACCAAAAGCCGATAATTTACCTATTTTACGGGCCACAACAGGTCACAACGCCAGATGGCAAGATAATTATGAACTTTGCTCTGCGTCAAATTTATTTTAGTTCCCTAACGCGCCTCGATTCCCTTTCAATATAGAAAGAACACATTTTACTATGTAAAGATACACTTTACGAGTAGTGTCTGGATACGCTCTTGCACGTCTCGTGCTGGTATCTGTAACAACCAGTATCTTCGCAATAAACTTAACGTTCATAATAATATTAAAGTATTCCCGACATCCCCGTATCTCAGCGCGTAATAATGTAGAGCGCGGGTCGTGACTTGACTGTGGGTGTACAGAATGCGACTCCTTTCGCCTCCGACCTCTTGCAACGTGTGCTCCAACATAATACTCGTTGTATCACAGTAAATAAACGATACATGTAGAGTAGACCCCCAGTTCACGGTCTCGCAATGTCATGTTTAAAGTCCTAGCTTCGTTCTTACTTGTTGACCGGGGTGTTTAAATAAACTGGACACAACTTCAAATGTTATTCAAGTAATGAGAATGTGCATGACATTTTGAATACCTCATATTAGCTAATGCTGATACTGACCGTACAATACTTATCTTCACTTACGGTGTCATTGAGCGTATCTCCACTAGTTTGCCCTGCTCATCACGCATAAATACGCCGTAATTGAAAATGGCAATGGGAAAACACTGTTTCATGAAAACGAATAAAAATATAACCTAATTAAATTTAAATGTTAAACATATTTATGAATGTTTATATTATAAATAATGGGCAGTATATATTTTATATATATCTACCCTTCCCTGAGCAATTTGCCTGCTGCTGCATGGTACAATAAAATTATCTATTCTACACCTGCTGATATTATTCACCTCGACATCTCAGCTTCCTGATTAGTTTATAATATTGATGAAACTTCCGGCGCTGGCATCTCCCAGCATTAAGCCTCCAGTAAATTGGCTGTGCATGCGAGCAGTGTCTAGCTTAGACGGCAGGCAACCTAATTGCTAGTTAGTACCTACCTACCGACGCGTAACGCAAGTGACAGATGTCTTAAGCAGTTTGAAACACGCTTTGTTCAGCTTTGATGCAGAAGTTGTACACAAATACTGCATCAAAGATATACCTAAGCTTGGTAAAATTTTCTAAAAAACCCTCTTTCCTTTTCAACCCTCGGGCCCCTTGGCTCTTTCCAAAAACTTTTATAATAAGTTATGAAAGTTTCCAACACAGAGTTTTAATTTTATTATGGGGTTTCTTTTATCAGACTCCATAAGTTAATAATTTAAATAGATAGTAAGCAGTTTAAGCGGGCCCCAGGCTCCCACAAGCCGTGGCAAAATGCCGGGATAACTCGAGGAAGAAGAAGTAAGCAGTTTAAACAAGTGATAATGCCTGTATTCAGTGGCCTCTTCACATGTTATTATTGTTATTAATACAAGTATAAAAAACGAATCGTCTCACTGCATTATTATAAGATAAGATACAAAGCAACTAGGTACTAAAATACTCGTACCTTTGGGTCTCTAGGTTTGATGGCATGCATTTGAAACGTATAGAATAAAAGACCCTCAGAGCCATATCATGCCAATACCTATATGTATTGTATAATTATTTGTGTTATACCTACTTAGCTATTATTATGGACTGAAAACGAATCCTAAGCAATTAAAGCATGATTCATTATTGGTGCCTGTATACACACACAGGTCGCTCGTGAGCTCAAGAACGGTCAAAACTAATACCATCATTGTCAGCACAGTTAACTCGCTGCTCGTATACTATTCCTCAATACTATCATCAGTCTCGATCCGCGACTCTGTCTTTACAAGTTGTTGAAATGATTAATGACAATCCATATTCAGAAGACTTATAATTATTGTTCTTCTTTGTCCAGCCCATTTCCGAGTTCGAGTCGGACCTCCTCGTACATACGTGGGCGCCAGGACGATTAATCCTGGGTTATCTGTGTTGTCAGGTTTTGAGTCCTCATCTCCTTAAAACGCATAAAAGCATGAAACCGGACGCTTGCCTTTTTATTATTTAAGACATATTTATACTGGTTCTAAACATTCGAAACCCGTTAGTAATTGCAATGCCACCCCTGGACTGGAGAGACAATGCCGCCTTTCCAACAGCTTCATTAAAACTGTACGGGCTCATTAATCTCATTATTCATGAAAGGCGAACGCGGTCGAACGACGAATTACGCGCAATTAGGAGAGAGGGGCAATGTGCAGTGAGCGGAGGTCCGGAGTAAACAAAACGAGGCTAGCCAGAGAAACACGAGCTGCGGGTGCATAATACGAAATAGGTTAATGAGAGGAAATTCGAAAATAAAAGATAAGCATTTATAAGTAGGTACATTTGTTATGTATAAAATTAGATATGGTACGAAATAATTTATTAATTTTTTCGGTTTATGGGGATCGACTCAGCTTGCAGCCGCAGCTGGCAGAGCTGGTTTACGTGAGATAGGTACGACCTTCAAATCTGCAATAGCGTACTCCCATCTTATATGCCGGCAAGGACCTTGCAACCCGCACTGGTATTGCAGGTGTCCGTGTGCGACGGTAATTGCTGTCTAATCATAAAACTAAAAATATAATAGTACCTAGTTAAACATAGGCTTTAATATGTTGTGCTATCGCCTAATGACGCCTAATCGCCTAGTGCTACAATTAGTTACTATCGGTATTGACTAATGTAATTGCAGTAGGTAGTAAGTATTTATTATCATTCGCAGGTAGGTAGTTAACATGGAACTTCATTCCGTTAGGAAATTCCGCGAGATGGAATGCGGTCAAATAGCGTACAATATGTAATTAGATACGAGCCACCATCAAGATCACGTGATAGACGAAAGCTGCATCCCCATGTCATCTGCTTGTCACTCGATCATGATAAAGTGGACAATTCAAATACATACTTGTGTAGATGTAATAGGCTACCCGCTTGAAAACATTATTTACTCCCAGGCCGTAACTTAAAGCCTTCAATTTTATATCCATTCCCAATAGCCCATTACTATAAATAATCAATAAGCATTGGAATCCCTTTTAAGGAAAGTAGAGGCAGTGATTTAATCGACGTTTTGTAACTAACCGATACTACGTTATTTAGGCGGAATCCTAAGTAAAAAGGTTGATGAGATTTCGGATCACCGCGGCCGGCCGCGCCCCGCGCCGCGCGGCGCCATCGCGCGATGTAGGTACTTACTACTTAGGTAGGTGGAGTAGGTACCAAAAATTTAATTGCGTCCGATTCCAACTTTAAGATACGTCAGTTAATAGATCTAGAAAAGATATGGATTAGATATGTCAGTGTCAAACAAGTGTCAAAATTGACGTTTCTTCAAACTAATACGTCACTTTTGACACTTGTTTGACACTGACATATCTAATCCATATCGTTTCAATATCTAGTATTTTACTTATCTCATTGTTCGAATACTTACGGGGGTCGTTGTTTTATTTTTGCAACGTTTTCAACTCGATCCAAATGTGAGGACGACCCGAAGTTTTCAAACAAAACTTTTGTCGTACCAGGAATTAGTATGCACATCATTATAAGTACAATCAATGAATTTCGCTTGAAATTAACTAAATACCAGCTAGTCGGTAAGATTTCATCATATTTTTCAGTGAATAATACAATATATTTTTAAACAACTGAAAGCAACAACCCGTCGATATATTCTAATGAAGTTAGTAGGTACCTAGGCAACCAAGTCCTAAAAAAGCCCTGTAAAATAAAGAAAACATTTCTTCTCCGTAAATGCTGTTACGCTTTTATGAAACTCATACATCGATAACCTAGCTTTCCCCATCTCGCCGTAATCTGAATTATCTTGTAAAAGTAGTGAAACCATTAATGTACCTATTCATCACCAGAGCAACAGAAAATAGAATCCAACAACGGTATTCTGATTTTACATTGTGTTAAAGTTTTCATACTCTTGTGTTAAGCCCTTGGAACTAAGAGAGCGAGACACGACTCGTAGTGCACTTTGCGTGCACCATGATCAGCTCGAATAAGCGTAGCAGATTTTGAATTCAGAATACTGCTAAACCAGCGATCAATTACATTACAGTGGTACGAATAAATCCGATAATTGAGTTTCATGTTTATGCTGTTCAAACACTTTAATTAATGGAACGAGCTAGTTATGTCCAATTGTCCATGCTAATAGAATATTTGGTCCGCACAAGGCTTTGTTCAGTTCAATATTTAGTTGTGGAGTTCCGATGCAGCCGATGCAGGTAACATATAGAACTGAGTTAGAAAACTCGGCCTTCCCTCTGTTGACGCTAGATCCAATCCAGTTACAAGTTCAGACTCAATTCAGACGTTGCTGCATCATAAAAATGTATCTAATTAAGTAATAGGGATAGTAAATTGTGTCGAAATCATAATTATTACCACGAGGTTTTAAATTTGAAAAAATCATTACATATTTTGGCGTTACATCTCTAAATTCAGGTTGGCAGGTAGTTATAGTTGTGTTTGCGCTCAAATAACCCATCTCAAACCACCTGCTGATGGTATCGTGGAGACCGGAAGCCGGCTCCGGTCCGGGGCCGGAAACAGCAACAATTTACAAAACGCTACGCCGCAGGCGGACCTCTTACGCTGACCTCCGATTACGTGTAGTTGTCACGAACCTAAGGGTGAGAGTATGGTTGCGCCGGGGATTTGTATTGTTTCACCTCCACTATACTATATAAATATTCGAAACTCGTAACAGTCGTAACACCTACGCATTATCGGGGACATCAGGAAACATTTTTGTTAATTTCACAAATATTACCATTTTATTTTCTTTCTGGACTATAACATTCGAACATCTGAATATAACCTCTATAACATTCCTTTTTTCAAGTACTTGGATTCTTAAAGCAAAAGTATACCTATTCTTAAACACATTAAAATACAAAACCAGAAACAAATAAAACGTGCTCGTCCGCACTATTTTGGTAACTGCACTGTATACCGGTACCGACTGCCGTATTCGAATCTCAAAATATTCACAAGAGACGACACGTACTAGATCCATTCTAGATACGTTATATGTAGTTTAGATATTAACTAGTTCTCTTTTGCAGCGCAATTCGGGCAACCAATGTCACTTTTACGTTAGATAGCGTTAGATATCTATTATAGATGTGAATTAGATCTCTAAGTCATATCCTGTGGAAATCGTTCAATAGTATCTCCAGAATCGCGCAAATGTCAAATTTGACAGGTTAGATCTTAAGCATATCGTTATCGTAGGATCTTGGTGATGTCTAAAAGATATTTAATAGATGTCTATTTCAAAATCCGAATCGGGCCCATAGTCGCGGACGGTCTAGAACCCGACCGATGAAAGGAGCCAAATATACTAGAGATGAACAAATGAGCTTGTAGACAGACGTCCCGCGGGTATAACGACTCGTCCTGGACGGTACGGGACGCCCATTCATAATGTACAGGTTGTAAAACATGAGCCAACTCTAAATATTGTGGGTTATCGCCTTTCAAGCGGTCGCTCACTGTGGCCATTGTGATTCGGTCTGTAATTTATGATCATCCAAATGTTTTGAATCCTTCAACATTATAGGGATTTATCGCAAATTCCCAATAACAAAGTGTCGTAATAGACTATTAATTAAATAACAAAACACAATGTACAAATTATAGTTGTATGGGCACTTAAATATTTATTTTATTTTATTCTGTTTTTAGTATTTGTTGCTATAGCGGCAACAGAATTACATCATCTGTGAAAATTTCAACTGTATACGAGTAGTTATCTCGGTTCATGAGATATAGCCGGGCGGACAGACGGACGGCGGAGTCTTAGTAATAGGATCCCGTATTTACCCTTTGTATACGGAACCCTAATGAAATAAAAATATTATTCAAATAATGATATCCTTACAAATGGTTAAAATTGTTTACGTTACCAGATGTTATCATTAGGTAGGTAGGTATAGTAAATGATAGAGTGGAAAGGAGCAGCGAGTCCCACACACCGTGCGTAAACGCATTCCCACTTCGTTACCATAGTTACAATACCGTGTGCTAAGCTAAAAAAAGTTAACTTACTACTTGATGCACATTAAAATCTTGTAAAACACCTGCGTCAAAACAAAAATTGTTAGCGTTTCCTCGTCGGGAGCGCTCGTTCTACCTGTGCAAAGCCAGAGCTCCATTTCAAAGGAACACAAGCAATATGTCTTCCTAGTTTTAATTTATTCTCACATCTCAAGACAACTAATAACAGAGCCCCTCCTCCCCGCCCCTCGCCGTGCTCTTAACAGATTTAAATGCGAAAACTTGATCCTGCAAAGTTACGGCAGAAAAACGAGCAAGTTCGCAACAACCCGCCTTCTTCGAGTTTCTTCATATTAAAGTTAAACAGACTCAACACAGCCGGATAAACAGCGCGTCAACTATTAGATGTCTTTAAACAGAGTAAAGTCTATTTGCATGTAACTGTAAATTTTTTAACAAATTGTCAGTTTCTAAGTTTTTTTTTCTATAAACTGTTTTCGTTTTATATGTTATAATATCGCTAACCTTAGCTACATCACATATCCTATGCTCAAGATATCGTAAAGATGTGTTTACCTAGTCCTATTCTTACGAAATAGCAAAGATATGTTTACTTACTGATAAAACGTGAATCCACATTTTAGTGTCCATCCATGCGTGATAGAGCGCGCTCTGCGAATATATATCATTTGAGCAATAACCCGCCCGCACGTTGATGTCCGCGATGAAATACGGCCGACGTCTGTCTGCCGTGCCGTGGCCCTGCCGCCGCCAGATGTTGCGCGGGAGCGGGAGATTGCGCGCGCGCACTGTATGTAGGTATAGGTATACCTACTCTAAGCATACGTACCTATCTTCAGATTTTGAAAAAAAAAACAATAATTTTGTATTTCACATTACTTACTCCTGATGGCACAGACACGGTAACATATATGTACTACTTACATACATAGTAAGGAGAACTTTTGTTTCTGTTTGTTTGTGTATAAAATAATATGTTCCCATTTTGCTCCGAAAGTGCTTGGCCGATAATGCGTTAAAAATAATATAATAATTTCTTATCTACCTATTTTACGACTGTTATGCGTGGTGTGGCGTGTGGCTATTCGATATGCTAAAAAGGGCAAGGGAGAGCCTTAATATTGATGCTACACGTAATTCCATTTAAAAGGACGTTATTATAGGACTGTAGTATACCTACTACGACTAGTGTACCTACCTATGGTACGAGTGCTGCGATATATTTCATAACATTTAATAGCTTTCAATTCGAAAATTGGCCGCCATATACCTACTTAAGTTTAAGAGCTTTTCGATTACGTAATAACGTTCCCGACGTCGATCCTCAATAGGCATTTATTGACCACCTATTTATATTTCACCTGCCAAATGGAACTCACTAAAATGAAATCGCATTTCGGCCTTTCAACCATTCAGTGGGCCAAAAACAATAAATTACTGGAAGAAGCGGCCGCGGCGCGGAGAGGGGGAGGTTCGCCCTACTTTAATGATACGTATAAATTTAATTCCGTAAGTTACTCGCAAAGTTTTAGGATCACTGGAAACTGGCATTAAAGAAAATTGCTGAAATCGTTTTTAATGAAACAGATGACGAATGTTTCGTAAAGCTACCTACTCCAGTTGATTGAAAGTGGATATTACACTTTTTATAGACAATTAGTATTCGAACAGATTTTTTTTTTTTTGCTGTTGACAGACAGCATCGTTGTATTAACTGGGACAAACAATAAATTGACGGGCTGTCGACTCAATGCAAAATTGTCTAAGAATCTCTCTTCCAGCGCAGTTTTGCATTTTACGTCATTAAAACTGGTGTATAAACGTGTGAATTTTCATAATAATATTTATGATGTGCTCCGAGATACAAGACTGGGTATATGAAACAGTGCCGCACTTTGCGGGGATCCCACCTTAAAAAGCGTGATCTTGTGATGCGTTATATGCGAGTAAAGACGACATATGAATGTCAATTACAGCTACATTACTGTCGCAACAATACTGCGGCAGCGTTGATATCGCAACTGTATCTGACAACTTCTTTGATAACATGAGTGACGTTCACTGCCGCGATTATGACGACCATCCATCAATCATTATATCAGGGTAATCGACAGATACAGCAGCAGCTACAGAGCCGCCGCGCCGCCCACCGTCATCTGGCGCGATCTGTATCAAGTTCATTCGGGTCAGTGAATCGCAGTTGGAGATTTGGATCCGGCCCGGATATATGTAACTCCAATTATAAGTCAATCACAAGATCACTTGGATCAGATTAGACCCATTATCACGATTCTAATCTGATTATTATGCCGTCACGCTCCTAATTGCCAGGGATAAGTATACGTACAGATATGTCTGTTCCATCTGTCAGACAGATATGTTTGGCGAATAATGGCGAAAATAGGTCAATGTATACCGGAAGTTAAACACATATCTTTCTACAAAAAGATCTTTTTGGCGAACAAGGTAGCAAATAACGTATACTTAGTCGACGTCAAAAAGTATTATGAGAAGTATTATGAACGTTCCGTACGGTCAGCCAAGGTATACAACTTTTCGACTCCATCAATCAGATGCTAGAGTCAAAAGTGGTAGACCACTGTCTTGGCTGACTATACCTCAAACTGAAAAACGGATACCTTTTGTCGTGGAACGTCACATAAATTTACTATTTCATATCTAGTGAATCTCTAATTAATTTCTCGAATCGCGGCGCCAGCCGCCATAAGGTTTCTATGGCGTGGAACGTCACATATCTTTACTATTTCATATTTAGTGCATCTCTTATTCATTTCCCGAATCGAGCCGTATGAGGCAAGTAATATACTCTTACCTACAGTACAAACAGTAGGGAAAAATCTGAATAACAGTAAAAAAATAGTTTTAGTAGTAAGGAACCCTCACTACCCTTAGTTAGCGAGTCCGACCGGTTTTTTGTGGTAAGGAGAAAAAATTTACTTGCCCTGTACTTAATTGAAAAACTAAGCGCACACTTGTAAGACAATTGAATAAAACTTTCAGGTGCTAGCTACCGAGGTGCGTGGACGGTGGTACAATCTATACAGTGTCACGACCACGACTGCGCGCCCCCCGGTGCTCGCCCCTACCCACTGTCCCCTCCTCGCAATTTCATACTAAATTATGTAAGAAAGAATAATACTTATGTAAAGCACGTCCGCTCCAAGAAAAAAATTAATGAGGAGCTGCGCGGATTAAAGAATGTTATCTATTACATTTTATATCACTGAATTATTAACAGCGTTGACCAGCGAGAACATTCCATTCCACATTTTTTTACTAGATGTTTTATCGCTATAATATTTATCCAATTGGTCGCCTGTAGTTTACCTCTTCTCTCCTCTCCTCTACGTATATTATTTTCTTCCAATGCGGTGTGAAATAGATAATATTAAGTAGTATATGTACTGTCACAGTACTACTGTGTTGTTATACTGACAAACATAAAACAATATGATTTGGGCCCTACTATACCTAGTTACAAGATGGTCTCGTATGTATGTAGGTACGCTCCGAGACAGTCTGTCTGTGCGGGCACGCCACGTTATTGACTCGAGAAAGTTATTTAATTGGGGCAGGAACCAATCATAAGTTCCTGATTGATTGTGTGCCCCTTTGGCGATGGATCACGCGCCGAGGGACGAGACGAGGCCACACTTATTGTTATTAACCCACTTTAAAAAGAGAATAATAAATAAATAATAATAAATATTTGAGAACAATCTTCAATGTATGTACAATTCGTCAAAATGTTTAGTTTTTTCTCCAGTTTTGAATCAGCAAGACCGATTTCAATAATGATTTGTTATTACGTAGGATTTGTTAATTAGATAGATCCTCGAGAAATCAAAGAAATTATTCACATATTATATGAATAATAATCAGGGTGCGTATTTTAGGACAGGGTGGCTATCCTTGATCGGTGACAGCCTGCATTCTGAATAATTAATAAAACTTTATAAAAAGTCGACTCGCGACGTCACTAACTGACAGTTATTAAGCATGGGTGCTTCGTAATTGGATACGAAGTTTTGTGATGAAAATTCTGAAATGAAATTAACACCAAAAGTTTTTGACAAATGATTGGCTTATAAATCTTCGAGCAGACTTGTACCCTGCGACATAGAGGGCGCTAATAACTGCGGTTGCGTTGCTCATAACAATTTAAGCGAGTAAAATTTATAATTTGGCCTAAAACGTGGATAAAGGTAACAGGGCAAATAATATTTCTTGCAATGTAGGTAGTAGGTACACTTTTTATTTTCTCTGCTAAAGACAATGTTTTTATGTCATAATGATTGTTATTTCTAAAAGTTCTCGTAAGTCGTAACTCAATCTCGACTCCTCGGTTTATTGTTTCCCCTCACTGCCCCTTTGAACGATTCGCCCTCATGCATAGAATAGAGGCAATGTTATCTTGCCTGACAAAAATTAAATTCTCCTAATACTTTCGTATTTTCTAGTCCTCTAACCTTACATTCGAATATTGAAGCCGGCCGCTAGCGGAAGCTATCAAGTCCAAAAATAGTCGCGTTTTTCATTTGTAGTCCTCTTTCGCACTCATTAAATGTTAATATTCGTGATCTGGGGGCTCACTTTGTAGCATGACAGATTAATTATTCCTATTGACACGTCAGAGCCCACGGCTAGTTGAAACGTTACGTTATTACCTGGATGAGGCGTCGTGGGACCTCGGTCGCTGTAATTGGACCATTTGGGGCCGATCACCAATAATTGAGTTTGTGGGTCCGCGTTAGCAGATTATAGCAAATCGGAGCCGATTTACGGATAGTTAGGAAAAGTAATTGATTGTGTATGGTCTTGAAGGGTCGTCTTTGTAGCTTGTCAGAAATGTATAGATTAAAGGAGTAAGATATAGGTAACATAGGTAGTCCCATTGAAGTTAATAGTTTTTTATTTCTAGATAAACAGTTTACTGGCTATGTCCGAATATTTCTTTGCGTGGTTTCTTAATTTCTTATATATAATATTTATGTGTCTCAAGAACAAGTCCGTCTAACTAAATCCTAAAATGATTTTTTTTCTCATAGATTGCTGATTGTGTTTATTGAATAGTGTTTTGTCATTTTTATCAAGTTTACTAATTCATACTAACAAAAACAAAGACAGATAAATACAGGCAAAGATTAATGTAGCGGAATGTACAGTCAGCATTGATAGTAGTGAAAGAGACAACGCGACTAAAGTATCTGCCGCGCAGGAATACGGTTCCGAATAGACATTCTGCCGTATTCGAACTTCAAGATATTCACAAGAGACGACTCGTACTAGATCCATTCTAGATACGTTATAGTTTAAATATCAACTAGTTCTCTTTTGCAGCGCAATTCGGGCAACCAATGTCACTTTTCTAGTAGAGTAAGATATCTATTAGATGTGAATTGGCTCTCTAAGTCATATCCAGTGGAAATCGTTCAAGAGTATCTCCAGAATCGCGCAAATGTCAAATTTGACAGGTTAGATCTTAAACATATCGTTATCTTATCTTGGTGATGTCTATAAGATATCTAATAGATGTCTATTTCAAAATCCGAATCGGGCCCATTATATCGCTATCGTTCGCGTTCAAAAGTATTTCTCACAGTCTATTGGTTCTACATACATACAAAGACATGTATATTTTTGTTAATTTATCAGAGAATGGTAGATACTATTACGCGTAATGTGTTACGCACTACACTTGGTGGTGACGGTGGTAGAGATGCGGTGATATCAAGCAGCATGCAGGATGCGTTCCGGTTCCGCTTGCGAGAGTAAAATAAACAATTTGGGTTTATTCCAGAAAACAACAATAGGGAACAATATATAAAAATAAATGTGTCAATAATGTATTTGCTTAATCCACGCTCGGTCGCCTAAGTACATACAGGATAATATGTATGTGTATGCAAAAACATAAACATCGCCACAACAAATACCTACAATTACGAAATATGTACTATTTTACCACTATAAATGTCATCAAAGTACTAAAATTAAGTGTAGGTATAACACTAAACAATCCTCGCGACGTAGGTCGACCCCGACCTACGTCGCGTGTGGCCCCCGCGGCGAGGGAATAAGTAGTACGACCCTTACCAACTAATAAACCTACACCCATAATACAAGCTAATTAGTTTAATATGACTACTCTTTTATTCACGCTAAGATACCTACTCTATCCGAGAACAAAACATGTTTGTACACCCGTAATTTCCATTATATATCGTTTTTTTATTTTTATTGAGTTTTCAGAAAAAACGTGAGTAACGGCGCGATTCGAACTTTAAGATATTGCGCCGTTAGACATTCACTAGATATGAAATAGTAAAGATATGTGACGTTCCACTGCAAAAGGTACCTTATGGCAGCTGGCGCTTACGCTTATTATTAACGCCGCTCCAATATTCAGTCGGAGTAATGGTACCTTTCGCCATGGAGCGTCACATATCTTTACTATATCTTATCTAGTGCATCTCTAATTCATTTCCCGAATCGCGCCGTAAGTATATACATTTCAAAATCGTCTCCAGAAGCTCTACTATGAGTTCCGTGAATGACAGTGAGAAGTGAAGATAGTGAGAAAGTTAAGGAAAATGTATGGAGTAATTGTACAGTGCCTCTACCGGTCACGTAAAGAACTAAAAATTTCAATTTGTACCATGAGTTACAAACGTTTTTACGCGAGTTTTCCATACTTGCCTAACTTCACACCTAAAACGCTCCCTTTCTAATTATATAATGAAAACTGAGCCAGAATTATTCTGCGTAAATACTTTACGCGAGTAAACGTGACAGATGTTATCGAAAAATACGTGCGTTTCCAACGTGACATTTCTGTCAACTTGTAAACACAACAAATACGCAGATTTTTCACGAGTAAGTATTAATGCAATTTTCAACGTAATATGTATAAATTTATAACAGTACGTGAACTTCAAGCAAAACTTTAAGGGGTAAATCAATTAATAACTCGATAAAAGGCTGATTTAGTACAAAGGTAATGAGATATACTTGACATCATATTTTCCTGTTTCTACTGCTACATTTGCGAAGATCACATTGCTTACGAGCAGTTTTTGGTTTTAGGCAAGAACCAACATTTCCATGAAAATCCGGATGGCATCATGTATGCAGCGTATGCATGTATGCAATAAGAATTAAGGCTCATTACAAGGAGCGGTACGATATGCTGCTGCTTTTGTTGCTGGGTGCACACTGCACATAACACATATAAGAATACCGCAAGACCTATTATAATATGTACGCAAGAATTCCTACGTATTTTATTAAGTATTATCATCTTACATAAAATAAAACATACAAATGTTCTATGAGTTTATTTATTTTTCTTTAATAAGTAAGTATAGTTTATTTTCCGATGTTCAAATTCTTGTGTTTGATACCTAGGTAATCGTTTTTCATGTCAATTTGGTAACAGGAAATATAAAACTTTCTTCAAAAACTTTTCGTGGTGGTTTAGAATCTGAAAATTTAAATAAGGTTTAAACACATTTATTGCCAAAAACCCGCTGCGCTGCGTGGGTTCATTTTGTATTGGAAATGGGGCGCTTGGCACTGAAATATACTCGAGATCATTTACTATAAAATTAAGATCGCTATTAAGGTCAGGGTCTGTGCGGAAAGAGAAGAGTCGTAGGTATAATGTATGGGCTCCCCTACATTTCACAACTCTTCTCTTTCCGCACACTCTATTTGATAATGGTACTTAGCAGTATAGGAGACGGCCGTTGTTATGATGCGGACTGAAGCGGACCATAATATAATATATACCTATTTTAGTATTTTAAGATTTCTTCTCATGTGTGTACTATTTTCATCATAGGTAATAAATATGTAGCCAAAAGTAGCCTGTATAATCGCGCCATATACTTTGCTTCCTATTTTTTATTAACACGCAAAGTTATAATTTTAACTCGTTAATTAATGATGTTTACGTAATTATCATATTTTGCAATTTTTTTCTTGAATACAATATATTTTATTTTATACATTGTTTACTAATATTGATGTGTTTATTATTTTCGTAACTATGGCAACGTCAAATCTTAAAAAAATTTAGAATGAAGGTTGAGTCAGTAACAAAGTGACAAAATTGGTCTTAGAGCATTTAATAACTGGAGTGGTCATTGAGTGCTTACTGTTAGGATTAGGGTTCCAAGCAGGAAAAAAAAGCTTGTTTTAACACCAAATAATGTTTCTTAATCTCAAGCAAGACTACATAGTAATGGCGTCTCATACAAGAAGAAAGAACAACTACATTTGTTTTATATTGACAACCGAATAAATCAAATATCATAGGGCCCGATTCGGATTTTGAAATAGATATCTATTAGATATCTTTTAGACATCACCATCAAGATACTCGTAGGATAACGATATGTTTAAGATCTAACCTGTCAAATTTGACATTGGCGTGATTCTGGAGATACTCTTGAACGACTTCCTCGGGATTTGACTTAGAGATCCAATTCACATCTAATAGATATCTTACGCTATCTAACGTAAAAGTGACATTGGTTGCCCGATTGCGCTGCAAAAGAGAACTAGTTGATATCTAAACTATAACGTATCTAGAATGGATCTAGTACGTGTCGTCTCTTGTGAATATCTTGAAGTTCGAATACGGCAGATACCTAGTCTATATTCTTTTTTTTTTGTTGACAATATTACTCACCCCTGTGCCGAAAAACTTGCACAATTGTGCAAACTTTTGTATGGACTGACATGGCTATTTGTACGTTACGTACAAATCATGTAGAAATAGCAATACATTTGACGTCCCCGCGTTTTGTAAAGAAAATGACAGCGATGACATCTCCTTTCTAAATGCTCTAAGTGGCGGGTAGAGGTAAAGGAATACAATCTCCATGTAATTAATTAATGAAAAAGTCTCCGTCAAAAACCTTAAGAGGGAAGTATACTATAGTAGTACCAATAAAAGTCTGCAGCGGATTTGATAGCCCACGCAGCTTAAGTGTTATTAATTTCATAGAAGTTTGACGTTTAAAATGACACTTGCACTGCGTGGGCTATCAAAATCGCTGCAGACTTTTTACGGTCTGACTATACGTCGTAATCGTCCATACAAAAAGAGAAAACGTTTTTCCACTTCTAAATACGAGAAACTTCCATTCTCCATGATTTTTAGTATGGTATTGATACAATGAAAAACTAGGTTTATGGGTTTTCTTTTTTCGCTACTCTGGAGAGATTTAGAAAAATTATAATAGCTGACAGCGTGCCCAGTTTTTGCAAATATTCTCCCATAAAGGAGTTTTCTCATAAAGTCATAAAGGATTCTCTTTACCTCTACCCTCCATATTCACGGCTACCATCAGTATATGTATCATTACTTTCTGTGCATCTCACTTGCACTAATATGCGAGAGCGAGATGCATAGATAGTAAATTACGTAGACGTGAGAAAATGTGTCAATTTTCTTATTTAGTTCTTTAAGTGAGTCCTAGAGGCGCTGTATAAAACTCCGATATAACTCTTGCTCTGTTTTTTAGTATACTTAGAAAGGGACAGCATCGTTTGGAGTGGAGTGAAGTTAGGTACATACGAGTAAGACCGTAAAGAAACGTAAAACGTGACACACGGCACGTTTATTCACCGAGTGTAAGTGAAAAATACTCTGCCAACTGATGGTAGAGGCACAGTTTCGTGCAACACCTCTGCGTGACAGCCTCTGCTACGCGTGCGTGCTACGGTACGAGCTACGCGGCTACGAGCGCGAAGTGCTCTACGCCAACATCGCTATGCCTCTATACGCTCACATTATTCATATTTATCAAGATGACCCTTAGGCCACACAACAAGTATTTTCTAAAATCAAATTAGATACTGATCTAATTATTGGTAAGAACTGTCTTACGTAATTTAAATAAAAGGATAAATATTTTGAATACACAAATATTTAGTTTCTCTGTATAACGACATTATTATTAAAAAATATGATACTCGTATATATATACAGTATGATATTAATGTCACATAACGGATGTCACTGTTACATTACATGGTCAAAAAATAATTGTATGGATCCAGCAACGCTATTAAAAATATTTATTATAATTATGGTTTAAATTCCTCCGTGGGAGGGCAGCCTAACTGTTTTTAGTAAATTGCGATAGAATACCTACGGTAAACAATTGAATAAAATTTCATACAGGCACTCATTTCAACTTGCGGTCTATTGTACAATAGGTTTTATAAATTTCACATCAGAAAATTCTCTATTAGAACTGTTCCTTCCAACCACAGCGGTAAACATAGTTAAGTAAACAATTCCTGTTTTCCTGGAATAGCAGCCATCAATTGGCGGTGGGTGTCGGCGTCGGGTAATTGATAAATAAATCATCGCGATACGAATACTCGTAGGAACGGCGGCGGCTCCATTCATCACACGCAATCACAATACAGTTCGCGCGGAGGTTGCTCCTTCCTATTCGCGAAGCCGCAGTGTACCTACATACGACTGTGAACGCTATAGTCCCTAATCCTTAGTCTCGTAATACTCAGTTCTAGTAACTTTCATAATTTTTATAATTATAATATGAAATTAATAAATATAAATATTAATTAATTCGAATATACTGGTAATTTAATTACCCACGTCATCTTTAGAGGTTTCTATCGTGTACTTCTAAAACATAAGATAAAACAATACTGTCAGCCCAGGTTTCACTGGTCGTGGTCGAAACGTCGAAAATAACGTTGTCGTCATTGGTCTGAAATAAATATAATTATATTGATTTGATTGGTTGATGGAAAATTATGAAGGAAGCAAATTAATAATTCGATAGACCCGGTTTAAATAAGTTGTAATATGAATACTCTGAGTAAATTCGGGAAATCACAGAGATAGGTAGAAGGGTGTGTAGTTTGCGAGCCTCAGAGCCCGCCACAGACCAACCCCTATAGACCGAGCTTATAGGACGACTCGCGGTCACCGCACGTATGGTGTATAGGTCAAATATAAGATTGCTCGCGCGCCGCTCCGATCAGTTGCGCCCAAGGTTACGACCTGTTAGCAGTGTGCACGAGTCTAAGAAAATAAATCGTAAACTATTGAATTCATTGAGAAATCATAGGATATTGCAGCTTAAAATAATGCGGCAAGTCATCTAAGACTTCTACTTACGAAACAGATGGAATAACCTCCCACAGGAAAGTCAAATTAATTATTTCATTGAATAATGTTTCTTGTCCGCGGGGTTCATTTTATACTGGTCAGTAAGCAGAGGCGAAGTATGTCCGTCCCTTTTCGTCAACTTGAAAATTCAATGCGCTATCCCTCGACTAGTGATGTGACGATGATGGTTTCGTCAGTTGCGGAAACTTCGTGCTTCGTCATACCGTATTGTACCATTTTAGACATAATATATAGGTAATATGTTGTGTAAGTTTTTTTAGAATCCTCTAGGCCAGCGGAGCAGTTAGGCCGCATGTTATAAGATTGACCTGATGATGAACTTCAAAGACGTGCGAGGGAACTCGGTGTTGGTTTGTGATAGACATATATTATATGGGCTTTTTAGAATCCTCTAGGTGAGCAGTTGGGTCTCATATCACGAGATTGACCTGATGATGAACTTCAAAGAAGTGCGAAGGAACTCGGTGTTGGTTTGTGAATTTTGTGATAGACATTTGTTGTATGGGTTTTTTAGAATCCTCTAGGTCAGCCATTCTCAAAGTGTGTTCCGCGGAACCCTAGGGTTCCGCAAAGCCTCTGTTGGGGTTCCGCGAAAATACTTGTAATAATAAGAAAAAAACAATAGGTATATCTGGTCGACAGTGACGAACGAAAATATTTAATTTGGGGTCCGTCAAATATTTCGCTTTCCAAAAGGGTTCCGTCACCAAAAACGTTCGAGAACCGCTGCTCTAGGTGAGCAGTTAGGTCTCATGTCACGAGATTGACCTGATGATGAACTTCAAAGAAAGAAAATTGTATGATATTTTGGCGACTATTTTTCTCGTATCGAAAGAGATTGCGATTCTGAGTACATATAATATAAAATTTCTAAATTTTAAAATTCGAGTTCTGGGTAATTTAAACAGAAATGCCCTAATATGTTAAGTTAAATTTTCAGGTACATTGTTAAATTACTTAATGAAATATTAAATTATTCAATATAATTATTAACTCTAAGTACACTAAATTGGTAACAATTTTACCACAATAAATTTCGGTATAACCGGTAGCAGTACCCACTACCTGTAATGAACATATCCCATCCCTACGCTTACACGTGTCAGCGCGCCATGTTTGGAACGACCAATCGCAACGCCGTGAGCACCCCTCCCGCGCCTCACAGTTTGGTGATTTGCGTCGGGAACAATATGGTCAATATTAGGTTTCTAGAGGCGGTGTTCTGTGGAGCCCGCAGACGGCGGTGATGGATGGACCCGCGCCTGTCCGCGGCGGGACGGAGGCCAGGGAGTTGCTCAGAAACGCTCTTAGCTAATATATTGTACGGGCCCGTTGCTGACCTAATGTAGCTATTATAATTATATACACTCAAGTTCTGAATATAGGTACATATTATAGGCTAGGTTTTGGGCAAATGTGATGTTTATTTACCGACTGGCCCTGGCCCAAGAAATTGCGCTGTCCATGAAAACGTCCATTAAGTCCGCAATTAATAGTACCTCTTATTGATGTGCAATAACATTTAAAATAAATAATAAAATAAAACGTGGAGGAACTTAACACAACTTATCACGTCTGTTAAAAATTACTGCTATTATTTATTATAATTATAATTTCATCTGCCTGAATGCTTATTGTGATCTTTTAACTTATACGCAGTTACGCCCACGTTATACGTAAGTAAGTAAAATAATAAGTTACTTAAGGTTATAATCTACTATATAAATATGATTTAAAATGTTTAGCAAACACTAAAGAAAGCAATGAGTTGTTTGTGCGGCCGGGGCGGGCCGGGCCGGTCGCGGCGCCCGGGGCCGGCACGCCGGACTGTTTTATGATAAACCGTAACATTTCACTAGATTACTCCACGCTAATTTAAAGACAGCTAAGCTGGGACTGTTTTGAGTGTACTTGTGCCTAAATATTATCTCGCGTCATCGGCACATTTGGTAAACAAAACAAATGGCAAATTAAAGAGGGGTTGATGTGAAAAGGCACTAAATAATCACAACTACTTACCAATACATTAGTTTGCTACTCAAACATAGATTATCTTCCGTTGGATCCCGTGTTATGATAAATAATAAAATTACACGACAACGCCCCCTTACTCCCCCTTACCATATTATGTTCTGATGCTCGTAAGTTTAAGACGCGAAAAAAATATCATACAAAGATTGTGATGCAACATTGATTTGCTATCGTAGCATACAATCTTAATATTATCTGATCTGCAAACATCGCTCGCGCATTAAATTGCGGATGAATTCTGCCAGCTCCAGTGGTTTACGATGAATTGAGCACTTTTTTCTACCACCCTTACCTACAGAAACAGTAAGAGCCACTTGTACCATCCAGGGATAGTCACTAACTCGAAGTTAACTGTTAACACAGGGTTAAATTTAAATGAATAAATAGATAAATAAATAAATATTATATAAATAAATAAATAAATTGTACTGGTAACTCCGGTTTTAACCGGTTAACCCCGAGTTAGTGGCTAAGCCTGGATGATGCAAGTGGCCCTAAGCCAAACTAGCTCTTTCCATATTATGTAGTTCCTCCATCTAGTGTATAAACCGTGTTTTTACTGTAGTGCGCGATGTCAGGTCAGGAGTCATTATCGCGGAGGGCCACAATATATAACTAGTGATGCGAGCGCCATTACCATCAGCGGTGTTGAAGCGGCTGACGACCGCGGGGGTCCCGGGGGGAGGGTACGGGGGGGTAGAAGGGAAACGAGCGACATTGTGATGCGTTCCTAATAATTATGTCAAAACGGAAGCTTGGGTAAAATGGGTACCTAATTATTTATATCGTGAAATGTTCCAATTAGAAAAAATAATATATGTAACTATTTTGATATACATAAGTATTATACGAGTAACATTAATTAATAACGATATTGCTCCAGGAAGCATATTCGGATCGGAATAACAGGTCATGAATTTGATCTGAATTTGTTAAAGGTGACCGATTAGTATCAAAAGTGACGTAACCGATTGTAGAAAAGATAGATCATAATATATAGTAAATCCTAGGTACCACACAAATACTACTATGTATCACGCGTAACAACCGTCAAAACACTCAATTGTTAATCGAATTCTTATGCAATAAATCGGAAGTTAAAACTGGTTTCCCAATATCACTTACAGATGCTAAGTAATATATATGGTAGGGGTGGTAGGACAGCATAGCGGCCGACTCTTAAACAAACTTCAAGGAAACTTGATTTGCTTCGAGATGTGACATCATTTTGCCTTAGTAAGGATGAACTTTAACTGGAGGAGACACCGACTCCAAACTGAACGTAGCCATCTTATCTGACTTGCAAAAAGTGCAAACTTTCGCCAACTTTGCTAAACTTTCTATATTAAAACTTAAAGATCATTCATCGTTGGTGAATCTTGAGTTTGGGGACAGATTTGCTACTTTTGTAGGTCTACATTCAATTCGTTGGAAAACAAAGCAATTTATGTCTTGACCTCAATTCTAATATCAGTCGAGATGACGTTTTATTACAGCTTAATCGAATAATGAGAGTCTTAATTTCCTAAGTCAAATAAAAGTATGTAAGTAAGTTGTAATGTCAGAATGTCGCGGAGGCCGCGCCGCCACCGGCCTCACGTCAACTACTCGCGACATGACAATTTCCGTTCACGTCACGCGGCGGTGTTCGGTCGCGCTTTTTGACGTCATTAATATTGCCAGATCTAAATGACTTTAAAAAAATATTGCATTCAGTTACTCGTGGCTGGCAGCAAAAACGTCGTTACTATAAAACGTTAAACGAATCGAACGTTATCGAATTAAACGTTCTGTTTATCGTTACAAGTGTTAGGTGACCCAAACCCAAACACACAACCGTAAAATAATTCAATGTCGTTACGAAACACAATCTAAAGCCGCCAACCTCCAAGACGTTCGTTTCACCCTAAAAACATTCTAGATGTCATATTCCAATAGCGGACTGAGAGCATGACCTAACTATCCCAATAAGAAATTTACTAATAATAATAAATACCTAAATATTCTGTTAGATATATTCAACAAGCACCCACTGTTAGCAATCGAAGCAGAAAAATAAATCCGAATGTGATCGCCGTCTCCGTAATCCGGCGTTTCGGAGATATCCGCGGAGCCGCTGCCACTCCGATCATACTCGTACATATTTATTTATCGTACACAATTACTTGTCTTGCCCGCCGCGGCGATGCACGATGAGCGAATCATTTGCGCTATGAATAACAACCTTTATTAGAGGTCGCGTCCTTAAATATTACAATTTTGTTAATATATACTTTGTATATAGAATAGTTTGATTAAGGTACTTAAGCGGTAATTTATATTAATGCCTCTCTATTTAATGAAACAAGTTGAATGTCAGCCCACGTAACTGTGTAATAAGTTCACAATTCACAAAATAGTCTATTGATAACTTCACCAAAATATGCATGTGCTTTAATCATGCTTCAACCTGCCCTCTAGGTATTAGCCGCTATTTGACACTGTATGTTTTTTTTTTGAGTAAGGAAGTTAATTTCATTATCATTTGCTCCAGGTTGCATGCGGTGAGGGCGCGGCGCCGGCGGGCGGCGCAACTTCCAGCGGACAACCACGTCCGCTCATCACAAGTAATAACTTTAGGCCTTTCGAAGGGTAAATAAAAAGCGATTTGTAGACCTCGTGAACCCCCAATAGCTCCTCGTTTTGACATAATCCAAGAATTTCATGAGCAAAAAAAAGATTCCTATAATTATCGAACACCGAAAATTTTACTAAAAAAGCGGCCAAGTGCGAGTCGGACTCGCCCATGAAGGGTTCCGTAGCAGCAAGTAACATAATAAAAATTGCGGTTTACGATTTATGACGAATTAAAAAAAAACTACTTACTAGATCTCGTTCAAACCAATTTTCGGTGGAATTTTGCATAGTAATGTACATCATATATTTTTTTTTATTTTATCATTTTCTTATTTTAGAAGTTACAGGGGGTGGAGTGGTGACACACATTTTACCACTTTGGAAGTGTCTCTCGCGCAAACTATTCTGTTTAGAAAAAAATGATATTAGAAAAAACTAAATAATATTGAGTTTTTTCTAATATTATAATTTTTGAAGACCTACCCATAGATAACCCACACGTAAGGGTTTGATGAATAATTTTTTTTTTTAGTTTCAGTTCTAATGTACGGGAACCCTTAAAATCTATTGTTGTTTTTTCTATTTTTGTGTGAAAATCTTAATGCGGTTCACAGAATACATCTACTTACCAAGGGTCAACAGTATAGTTATTATAGTTTCGGAAAAAAAGTGGCTGTGACATACGGACAGACAGACAGACAGACATGAGGAATCCATAAGGGTTCCGTTTTTTGCCATTTGGCTACGGAACTCTAAAAATACGACCTGTAGAAAAACAAGTGCGAGTCGGACTCGCGCACGAAGGGTTCCGTACCATAATGCAAAAAAAAAGCAAAAAAAAAACGGTCACCCATCCAAGTACTGACCACTCCCGACGTTGCTTAACTTTGGTCAAAAATCACGTTTGTTGTATGGGAGCCCCATTTAAATCTTTAATTTATTCTGTTTTTAGTATTTGTTGTTATAGCGGCAACAGAAATACATCATCTGTGAAAATTTCAACTGTCTAGCTATCAGCCTGGTGACAGACGGACGGACGGACGGACGGACGGACGGACAGCGAAGTCTTAGTAATAGGGTCCCGTTTTACGCTTTGGATACGGAACCCTAAAAAGTATACTAGAAACCGGCTTATAATGCTCTGCGTAGGTACTAAGGTGAGCTGCGAATGTGCGGGCTAGAGTCCTAGTAGATAACATCGAAATTCATAGATACTAGTGGATGGCGCTGAAGCTAATATACGGCGTTGCATGAACAAGAGATTTCCTTTGGCAGGATTGGTCCTTAGGACCCAGGGATGGATTCAAGAAGTGGAGCCACCGAGATTTATGATGTAAATTTTTAGGGGGGGGCTCTCAACTTGATCTTGATATCTGTATCATTTAAGCTACTAGGTCAAGTTTGGTTTCGTTTCCGTATAAATTGGGGGTGCCGAATTCATTTCTGATATCATAATGACACCATTCCGAAGTAAAAACACATAAAATATGAAAAAAATACTTTTTTTTAATTCCTCTTCACGCTTAAACTGCAGAACCAATTTAGTTAAAATTTGGTACAGAGATAGTTTGAGTCCCAGGGAATAACATAGCATACTTTTAATCTCAAAAATCATCTCTTAAGGGTGTGAAAAGGGAGGAGGTGTATGGGGATTCAATAACCGCTGAACCGATTTAGATAAAATTTGGTATAGAGATAGTTTGTGTAGTAACAATAAATACTCTTTGTATGAGTAGGATTAGCCTATGGCCTTTTGTGACAGTTGTGAATGTTTGAAGTGTTTCAGTTAGTTTTATGTTTCTTGCGAAATAAAAGTTCTTGTATTTTTCATGATGGAGTATTAATTAATTACCCATCCACAAAAGTACAAATACAACAATCTGGCGACGAGTCGACTACGAACAACGTGTGATAACATAAATAATAGTTAAAAGTGATTGTGTTGAATTTCGAGTGTGGAGTTTTCAGGTTATGAAAAAAACAAACGACAAAAGGTAATAGGAGAAATTATAAAATCCAGAATAAAGCCTAGATCCAAACAAAAAAGAAAGAGGAATATCGATATTGCACTGCAGAAAAACACGCAAATTATAAGATGTACTTGATTTCGAACTTGGAAGTTTTTACCGGAGGCAACTGGAATGCATACAAAGAACAACTGGAGTGTTTCTTCATTTTAAATGACATTGATGCCAGTAGGAAAGCACCACTACTTATCACAAAGCTTGGAGCGAGTGTCTACGAGCTTCTTACAATCATATGCACTCCAGATTCACCAGTGACTCTCACATATGAGCAAATTTGTGAAAAATTAAAGAAACATTACCACCCTGTTAAAAATTATGCACTGGAGCAAGCTGAATTCAGAAAGAGAAACCAGAAAAAAGGCGAAAATTTAGATAAATACATACTTGAACTAAAGAAGTTGTCCAAAAATTGTAATTTTAAAAATCTCAATGAAGAGCTCAAAGAACGGCTTGTAAACGCCTTAATAGAGGAGCTGAGCAGCACCCGTGTCGGCTGTCATATAGATGGGGTGTGCGTCAATAACTTAAGCTACGCCGACGACATGGTGCTGCTCAGCGCTTCAGCTTGTGGGCTTGCCAAACTAATCTCAATTTGTGAACGATACGCGGCTAGCCATGGGTTGGTTTACAACGTCAGCAAGAGCGAATGCGTTATTTTTAAGGTCAAGGGTAAATGCCCGCCGGGGTTTCCACCAGTTAAATTAAATGGTCAACCTCTAAACGTCGTTGACCAATTTAAATATTTAGGACATCTGGTGAATGCTGACCTTAAAGATGATGCCGATATTGAGCGTGAGCGCAGAGCGTTGTCCGTTAGAGCGAATATGATAGCCCGCAGGTTTGCTCACTGCTCTAAAGAAGTCAAAGTCAGTTTGTTCAGAGCCTACTGTACTAGTTTCTACACAAGTAGCCTGTGGGCAGACTATACGCATAAACGGTACAACGCTCTGCGCGTTCAGTATAACAACGCGTACAGGGTGCTGATGGGGTTGCCCAGATTCTGTAGCGCGTCAGGGATGTTCGCGGAAGCGCGGGTAGACTGCTTCTACACCACGATGCGCAAACGAGCCACATCCCTGGTGCGCAGAGTACGGGCCAGCTCCAACAGCATCCTGACCATGATTGCGGACAGGGTTGATGGCCTGTATATAAATAACTGCTGCATGATTCATGTGCGCAGGAATAAGTAGGTGGGCGGATTTTCTCTAAACTGGTTTTTTGAGAAAATCTGCTTACATATTTAGTTATTTATTAGAAATAAATGATATTGTAGTAGTTAATTAGATAGTAAGTAAATAATTGTGTATATTATAGACTAACATTAGCCTTAAGATAAAATTGTCACTAACACTATTGATCCAAGTTGGTCATGAATAAATGAATTTATTATTATAAATGGCACTTTGTATGAAGCAGTGAAGTTTGAATTGCTTAAACAGGCAGACCTACCATTGGAAAACTTATTGGAAATTGGAAAAACTGTAGAGACCGCATATAATTTAACCTACAAGAGTCAAGAAAAAGAGACCCAATCACAAATGTTCAAGGTAGAAAGGGACGGAGGCTATGGTCCGCGACATGAGGAGATCAAATTTAAACCACAGGCAAGAGAAAGCGCTGGAGTTTGTTTTTGTTGCGGAAAACAGGGGCACATGAGAGCTGAATACACTTTGCGAGGGAAATTCTGTAGCGAATGTCGTATGAAGGGTCACATTTTCAAAATGTGTAACGGAAATAAAGGTAATTGGAGGATGAAAACCTTAAATATGGCTGATGAGGTAACGACTTATAATTCAACTGTTTATGAGGAAAAGTGTGACCAGAAAAATGACACTCCAGGACCAGAGCTCTATGACATGTATTGTATTAGTGAACAAGAGAAGATTCCATCGGCAAAGTTATGTATGCAAGTGAGTGGCAATTCGTTGGAGTTTGAAGTTGATACCGGACCAGATGAAAGCACCATTACATGTTCTAATAAGGAGCAATATTTCCCAAATTTAGAAATAAAGCAACCAAATGTAAGTTCTATAAAATTTGACCAATCAACCTCAACGCCATTGCGTGTTTTGGAAGAGTTGAGTTTTTCGTATGAAACGATAAATGTAGAAAAACAAATATTTTATATGGTAAAGGATGGATTACCAAGAATTATGGGAAAAAAATGGCTCTCTGTACTTAAACTTTTTCTTTACTATATCATATTGTGTAACATCATTCAATTCTGTAGAGATGTATGGCCTGATAGGAATAATTTAAGACGAGAATATGAGTGTTATTTTTCTAGAAAAAACGAAATTACCACGGACCAGGAACCTGAAGAAATAATGAAATATAGTAATGATAGTGAACTATTTCTATACGGGGAGAAGGTTATGGCAAGGGTCTACCTCAAAAATAAAAAGAAGTGGTTGCTCGGTGTCATCACAAATGTTATTGTACCCGGTGTGACTTATGAGGTCGAAGTGGAGGGGCAAAGTTGGAAAAACGGCGTACCAATCGGCTACTAAAATGTAGTCAGCTTTTAGAACAGTTATATTTACTTAAACATTTATTAACTATGTGGGGAAGAGTGTAGTAACAATAAATACTCTTTGTATGAGTAGGATTAGCCTATGGCCTTTTGTGACAGTTGTCAATGTTTGAAGTGTTTCAGTTAGTTTTATGTTTCTTGCGAAATAAAAGTTCTTGTATTTTTCATGATGGAGTATTAATTAATTACCCATCCACAAAAGTACAAATACAACAGTTTGAGTGCCGGGGAAGAACATAGGATAGTTTTTATTCCAAAAATAAACCTTAAAAATGAAAGGTAAGGTGTAGGATTGTATGGGAAATCAATAAACGCTGAACCGATTTCGATGAAATCTATGTCTACATCTTTGATTTAGTTGAAAATGATTCTAAACTTGACTTAGAACCTAAACTTAATAAAATATGAACCTCAAACGACGCAGACGCTTAAACCCCCCCCCTCCCCGCCCACCCCCCCACCTGCGCCAAAAATCTGGTTGGCTCCACTTCTTAAATCCATCCTTGGGTCCTAAGGACCAATCCTGCTAAAGGAAATCTCTTGTTCATGCAACGCCGTGGTTGACCTTTTTTTGCTCTGAGCAAACACAACTATACCTACATCTTACTTGAATAACAGTACTAGTAAAAACAGGGAACTGAATATTCGGCATTTCATGTCAAACATTGGGACCTCATAATAACGCTTTTAGAGTGCTGTTTGGGAGGCCGCGTTACTGCTGAGGTGCTGACAGCTGCAGCAGCTGGCAGTATCGATGCCATACTTAGTAAGAAATACAAATACGCGTTACTGCTGAATCGTCATTGCGACAGCTCAAACTATTATATATAAACTTGGTGGCACGCGCCACCTGTTGCCACACTTTGACGCTTTCGAATCGATTCCCGTCAAATCTGTAAAATATAAAAAGATGTAATAAGTATAACACAACACAAATAAAACTAATAAAATAAAACAATTAATAAGTGTAACACTCAATAAAACTAAACGACCTTTCAAAGTTGCGGGTCCGAGCTCTAATATAACCCTTCCCACTAATGCTAATATTGGTCGAGCGCTCACGCAGAAGATCGAACCTAGTCGTGGCGGCGTCGAGTGTTCCAGGGATTACCGCTGATTATCCCGCCTCTCACTCCTGTCCCTTTTTCCTCAGGACGATGCTTATTTTAAAGTGCCGCGAGGAAAATCTGCTTCCGGCATTCCGTTCACTTTAACACTTCAGAGAACCCATTATCCGAATTTTTTGGCCGTTTAAATAAAATAAGGTTATATTCGAAGCAGAGATTTCAACACAAAAAAAATCTGAGCAATATTCCTAATTGGTCCTGCGAGTACGGCGCAGGAAAAATGTTCAGATGCTCGTGGCTCTTACTTTGCGGAATTAAGAAACCCCTACAACTCATCTAAACCACACTCTGCATAATGGATTTTCAGAAAGTAACTGCGGAGACCATAAACCATCTCATTTTAATTTAACACCTGATGTTTACCCGTGCGTAAATGCTGCGTGTGCCATTTCCGGTTACCTTCCGGTTTTCAGAGTTGCAGACTTTTTGACGAGCAAATTACTCAGGCTTGCAGTCAGACTTTTGTTAACGTCTTCAGTCCACCTATACACTAACTCAAACGAGGGCAGGGATGACGTGCAAGCTCGCACGTGACTTAAGTACTTCCGATAGTCGAGTGAGCAAGGTTACGTTAAGAATGGCGTTAGTTCGTGTGCGCTCGCCATTACTTGCCATGAATAACTGATCGATGGAGATCTCATTAACTCGTTATTTAAATGAAATGGTAGGTACTCAATGCGTATTATAATTTTACATTCATTTGTAATGTCGAAGGAGTCTTTATAGTTTTATGTTCTTGGTAGCAGAAAACTAGCTATCGACATCTTCTATTAGCTGCGCGGTATTTTCTGACTACCCGCAGTAGGTCATCGTCATCATCATCAATCCGATTTTATAACGGCCGTGATAATGGGTGAAAATCTAAATGAGGCAGATCTCCAAATTTTAAAGTCGATTAATCTTTCCAGTTCTGTGCATTCATTACTCATTCCGTAGTGAATTAATTTACGATGACGGTGCTATTGTTGGACGATTGAAAGTCATCTGACCGGCGGCTTCTGTTTGCAACATCATCAGCGGAATTAAAATAACAATGCCGTTTTTCTTCGCCCTCACTTCCCGGCAAATGAAAGGAGATCCTTCTCAATTAATTGTCATTAATGCTGACTAACCCTGTTTAGTTCGTTTTAGTTCATGTTTACCTACCTTTTCTCTTCGGCGCCGGTAGAATTTATAGCTCCTAGTATCCAGTTATACAGGGTGATTCAGGAGACATGAGCAGGACTAACACTGCGCATTTCGTAAATTATAAGCTACTGTTTCGTATCAGTATTAGTGAGGTCAACGTTAATTTTGTAGTCGTGTTGAAAAAAGAAGTTATTAATTTATTAACGACATGCATGGTCACCCTACAATTAGAATACTAAACTACCGATATTCTGTGTTTGACAGTTTATTTTCTTCGTAATCAAAATGCTGTCATTACGATTAAAGAGGTTTTATGTTTATTAATTAGGTCTTGTATGGTGACCATGATTGTAAAGAATTAAATTTGCCCTAGCCAAAAAGTTACAAAATAGGAAAAAGTGGGGTTGTTTCACCTAAATACGACGGTGATCGATCAATTATCAGTTATTGAGTGTGCAGGATTAGTCCTGCTCAAGTCTCATGAATCACCCTGTATATTAGGTATATGTATTGTGTGGTGTAGGTACTAAAGTTGTAAATAGAAGGTTTTGATTACCTCATAATTTTTTAAATATAGGTAGTTAATACACGCGGATCCTTCCATTGCCAACATAATTTAGCTAGCTTAAGCTGCCTTAAGCTTATGTGATGTAAGTGATGTTTGTTTTTGATACAACCTCATTGATAAAAAAGTCAGATTATTTATTCACTTCATTAAATTTCAGATTGTGCCACGATGAGCCGCTAGTCGAAAGGAAGCATCGGCTCGGCACGCCGCGCGTGGCTCTCGGCACTCGGCGTGACGCGCGACCGCCATGAACGACCCGGAGCGCGAGCAGCGCGACAATGCCACCTGCGCGCAGCTGCTCAACGACACCGTGCCGCCTCCCGGTCAGCTCACACCTGAACACTGTGGCGCCTCGACCCATTGTGGTTCTAGGCTTTCCACACCACAGACCGCCAGGCTGTCAAACGCTGTTTCTGTCCAATCGAATAAGACCTAAGCGAACTAGGTGCAAAACACGACACTGTCCCACACCCACCTTAGTTAATGCTCCGTCAGACCAGATAGACCCATTAATTTACCGAAAAAAAGCATCAATATCGTTGAAATAGCGCCAATGGCTCTACCTTAAACCGTTATCCTATATTCCTATCTATTCTTTCGTTATTCCTATATTTTCCTATACAGATCCATTGATGGCGCCACATAATATATATCTCGCTTGCTCGTGATATAATTACGAAGCTGACACCACGCAGTTTACAATTTGATATTTTCTGCCAGAGCAGCCGCCTGTTGTTGGCTGATAGAAGTACGCGAATGAATGACTCTTCTTTGAATATGTATAACTGCTAATCGTTTGTAATGTTCCAGGGCTGTACTGCCCGGGCACGTTCGACACGTGGGCGTGCTGGCCGCCGACGCGCGCGGGCGCCGTGGCGCGCGTGCCCTGCCCCGGCTTCGTGCCCGGCTTCAGCACCGACCGTGAGTTGCTCGCTCTACTCCATGCATCAATCAAACACTACACGCACTTCCATTTTCCGTATACATACTAAGAGATGATGACCTACCACACGCTCCAGCCAGACAACTGAACGTAAGAGCGTTTTTACATTTTCCGATATCGCGCGATGAGGGCGTAAAATATTAGAAATATGTGTATCTCTCTATTTATTTATACATTATTATTAAAAAACGCTACCGATAATATTTGTTTGTGTGCATAATATATGTGTATAGGCATACTGTTTATTGCGGTGTGCGTGACCGCTTAAGACGGCGCCCGGGTTGCTGCTTGACTACTTTTTTTTTTTTTTTTTATTATGCATGGGTTTACTCATGGCCACAGACTAGCCGAGGCGTAGACGTGGCCTACGATGGAGCGAGCTCGCCCAGAAGGTGCCTGTTCACTCTTGATTTGAAGGTTGCCGGGTTATAAGAGCACGGAAATATAGACGCCGGCAAGGAATTCCATTCCTTGGCAGTGCGCATAAGGAAAGTAGAAGCAAAGCGCTTAGTGCGAATTGGCGGAATATCTACCAAGTAAGGATGGAAACCGGCCGTGCGTCTAAAAGTCCGATGGTAGAATGGGGACGGTGGAATGAGCTCGTGTAGCTCTTGGGCACACTCCCCGAAGTGCAACCTGTAGAATACCGACAGGCTGGCGACTTTCCGCCGATGGGCCAAAGTCTGAAGCTTAGCCGTTAGCTTCTTGTCGCCAATCATCCTCCTGGCTCTGCGCTCCACTGAGTCCAAAGCGGCGAGTTGGTATTTAGCTGAGCCATCCCACAGGTGGCTGCAATACTCCATACACGACCGGACTTGAGCTTTGTAAAGTGTTAGAAGCTGTCCAGGTGTGAAGTATCGCTTCACCTTATTTAGGACGCCCAGCTTTCTGGCCGCAGTTTGTGCTTTAGACTCAATGAAGCTGCCGAAGCCGAGGACTGAACTCAGCTCCATGCCGAGGAGTTCCAGGCTGTCGGTAATAGGTACAGATGCACCCCGGAAAGAAGGAGTCAGGTCGAATGGACTCCGTTTTGCGGAAAATAGACACGCCTGCGTTTTGGAGGCATTGAACGTGACCAGATTGTCATCACCCCACTGGGAAACGAGACTAAGGGTCAAGTTCATTCGCTCAACCATGGCCTCTCTCTGTGAACGTATATCCTCCCTGCTGTCCCCTGCACTAGCCAAATATCTCTCAACAACCGTACTGTCATCTGCATAACCTACAATGCTGGGTTGCAGCATGTCGTTAATGTGGAGCAGGAAAAGGGTTGCGGAGAGAACAGACCCCTGAGGAACACCGGCGTCAATGGCCATGAGGTCCGAAGAGCAGCCATCAATAACTACTCTGATCGACCGCTCACTCAAGAAATCAGATAGCCAGCTACAAAAATCAGCAGGGATGCCGTAAGCAGGAAGCTTGCTAAGGAGACTTGCGTGCCAAACCCTGTCAAAGGCCTTCGAGATGTCCAGTGAAACAGCAAGCGCTTCACCGTTCCTCTCGATGGCCTCGCCGCAGCAGTGCGTGACATACGCTAAAAGATCCCCAGTAGACCGACCTCGGCGAAAGCCATATTGACGGTCACTGAGCAGATCATTTGCTTCGAGGTATGCCAGCAGTTTGCCGTTAAGTACCCTTTCCATGACTTTACAGAGCATGGAGGTAATGGCGATTGGTCGGTAATTGCAGGAATCAGCACGACTACCCTTCTTGGGTACTGGCTGCACGTTTGCAAGCTTCCAGGATTTCGGCACCGTTCTTGTTTGGAGAGAGAGGCGGTACAGGCGTGTCAGTACAGGAGACAACTCAGGCGCACAGTGCTTTAGTACACTACGGAGATGTACGATCCTACATCCGATATTGGATCGGACAATGTGAAAACGTTATAACTGAAGTAGTTTCGGTAGTTCCTATTTTATTCTTTAAATATTTTTTCTTAAAAATATCATATTATCAGATGCATATATATCATTCTATAAAATGTATCTAGGATAATACATATATGTCTTTGTTAGGTGTAAAAGTACATAGAAGTAAGGCGTCTTAGGCCCACTTGCACCATTCTACTAACCCGAGATTAAGCGGTTAAACCGTTAACGTAGTGTCAAATGGTACTGGCCGCGTAGCCAAGATGCCAATCGCTAACGCTCCGTAGCGATCGAAACGCAACTGTCACTGTCACACTAATGGGGAAGAGTGATAGAGATAAATAATGCTTTTCGTTGTCGAAGCGATAGCGATTGTAACCTTGGCTAGGGGGCCTGGTAACCATGGTAACGCCAAGTTTAACCGGTGAACCCCGGGTTAGTGGAATGGTGCAAGTGGGCCTTAGGCGTCTTCGTTTTAGATATATGAATACGACCAGTTTACTATTTTAAGTACTTTGTTGTACAAGTGAGACATTAAGCTTGCAAAGACAAATTGAACAGTGATGAGGAGCAGCATAGGTACGTAAGTTTGTTATTGTTGCAGTGTTGGCGCACAAGCAGTGCACGAGCAACGGCACGTGGTGGCGGCACCCCAACACCGGCAAGCCCTGGTCCAACTACACCACCTGCATCAAGCCCGAGGATGTTCGTTACTCGTAACTCTCGTATCGCTGTCTTCTCTCTCGCTCGCTCGCCCACTCATGTGTTTCTGCGCAGGACATGAGCGACATCATCGCGGTCTACGAGGCCGGGTACTCCGTCTCGCTCGTCGCGCTGCTCCTCTCGCTCGCCATCCTCGCCTACTTCAGGTAATCAAAAGAGTGGTTAATGTTGTACCCACGTAATAGTAAAGATTGTGCTTTTTATGTCTGCCGTGAGCTGGTTTCCTTTGATTCTAATTTACAAAAAAGTAAAAAGATAATAACTACCTAATTAAGAAATAAATAAACTGATTTGCATAATTGTTTATGTTTATCCTTACCCGGGATAATAATATCGTATCTCACTTTTATTTGCGGTTGTTTGCAGGAGCCTGCGGTGCGCGCGCATCACGGTGCACATGAACCTGTTCGCGTCGTTTGCGCTCAACAACGTGCTGTGGCTGCTGTGGTACGAGCTGGTGGTGGGCGCGCCCGCCACGCTGGCCGCGTCGCCGGCCTGGTGTCGCGCGCTCAACGCCGCGCTGCAGTACGCGCTGCTGACCAACTACACTTGGATGCTGTGCGAGGGGCTCTACTTGCACACAGTGCTGGTTGCGGCCTTCGTGTCTGAGCGCCGCCTGCTGCGCGCGCTGCTGGCGCTCGGCTGGTTGCTGCCGCTGCCCTCCGCTATCATCTACGCAGCGCGCCGCGCCGCCGCTGACGACCCCATGTGCTGGTCGGACGATGGCGCACCGCCACTCGAGCTGGCCGTGCTCGTTTGCGTGGCCGTGCTCCTCAACCTCGGCTTTCTGTGCAACATCGTGCGCGTGCTGTGCACAAAGCTGCGCGCGGGCGGCGGTGCGGGCGGCGCGGCGGCGGGTGCGGCGCAACCCACGGCCACGGCACTCCACGCGCTGCGCGCCACGTGCCTGCTGGCGCCGTTACTGGGCCTACAGTATCTGCTGATGCCGTACAAGCCAGATCCGAGCGCCAGCTGGTGGCGCCTGTACGAGTACGTGTCCGCGCTGAGCTCCTCGCTGCAGGGGCTGTGCGTGGCCGTGCTGTACTGCTTCTGCAACGGCGAGGTGTTGGCGCAGCTGCGGCGGCGCTGGCGCGTGCTGACGTTCCGTCCGCGCGCCAACTCCACCACCAACACCACAGTCAGCGTGAGTACCCCGAAGCGCGCACGTCTGCTCCGCGCCGCCCGCCCCGAGGCTGACCGTGTGCGTGTGTTGCAGTTCGTGCGGTCGACGGCGCCGGGCGCCGGCGAGGACAAGGTGTGACTGGCGGCGCGCGGCGCGGCGGGCGCCGCCGACGCCGCCGAGGACGCCGACGCCGACGCCGAGCGCCGCCGCGCCGACTCGCGCCACATCCGCTTCGAGTGCGTGGACAGCGACGACGACGCGCCGCCGCACACGCGCCTACTGTAGGCCTCCGCCTCCGCTCCCGCGCCCGCGCCCTCTTCTGCATGACATTGAGTGCTCTGTGTGGTGTGATGACCGATCCTAACTCTCTTCTTGCATGTTGTGTAGTGGCCTAATATAAACCGAGTTGTGAGAACTCTGTTACATGTTGTATAACATTGTATGAGGTTAAACGATTACGATACAACGCATTTAGTAAGGTCGTCGATGTCGTGGTAGTGTAAATAAGGTTGTAAATAGCAAAGGGAAAAGGAAACGCTAAAGGCCCGCGACTCGCGTCCGGGTCGGTGTACAGTCACTAACGTACGTGTACACGCGTACATCTTTTGTAAGTTTAATATTATGAATATGATTATATATACAGTGTTACGCGATTCGTTGTTTCACTTTCCTGTCATCTTCCAAACATTTAATTACCTAAGTAGGTAGTCGTCTAGAACTTGCGATAATATACGTATTAGAGACTTCTAAACATGTATTTAACCAAGACGCTTTAATACTAACAATTCTACACAGTGTATTAGGTATCGTGTATCTTTACAAAACTCGACGCATATTTAACAACCATATAGTTTGTTTTTTTTAGCATTAGAAAGAACTTCGCAGAAGTAAGCTTGTGGTTCCAAATCCGACACTTATAGCGGTAATAATTTGAAGTAAATTATATGTATTGACCGTGCTACATTAGATAATTCAATAATTATTAACAATTAAAGAGCCTGATAAAAACTGCACGCTTGCTTCTGTGGAGTTCTTTCTAATGCTAAAAAAAACGAACTATACGTGAAATTCGTAACTTATTCAATTATTGACTATATTCTCGCATATTAAAATCTAAATTCAACTGATTTCCAGTGTCACTTCCGGTTGATATGCGTAGGTATTAGGGCAGCTAGAAATATGCAGAGACGCTGCCCTCTGCATCCTATTAGATATTATATATATTGATATTATTGCACGTGACTGAACGGTGACCCTCTACATCTATTTGCTACACCGACAGTAGATAGAATTTCTAGTAGGAATGGAAATAAATTGAGCCACCTCACGGAGCTAGTTCCTGTTTGCCTGGGCTGCCACGCTCTAGTTAAGGCAACCTGAGCTGGTGCCGCGGCGGCGCGTAAACTGTCGCGTGTCGCGTGCCCCTGCCCTGGCTCGGCTCGCGTGACACCACGGCACAATGATCGCGTCTTATAGCTAAGTATTCCATAAACACGAAGGGTTTTTAACAGTTCATTGATTATGATTATGAATACTCAGGTATTTATTTAGGTTGGCACTACAAGGGGTTGACAACAAATATGCCTGATATAGTCGGAAGAAAGTAATTTATTTGGGTAAGTGGGAAATTTTGAGTTTCCTCAAGTAAGATTCTATTTATGCAGAGGCTATCCCAATGCAGGCTTTTTTTTATCGCTTTGGGGCTTAGAAGAAGCACCGGCAGAGTCGACCGGCTGCGGTTATTTTTGGCCTGATGTCAGTCGATCATTGGCAGCGCATCGATGTGCCGCTAATTTAAACCACTTCGATTCACGTTCTCCGTTTGATTTATTAATACCTGCGCTTAGTGCACCTTGTTCAGAACTCATCCGCGTTCTAGCTAAAAATAAAGTGCTTAGGTAATAGTGCACATTCAGCTATAGCTTGGGTAAGCACCGTGTTTAGCGACAAAGCTTGAGCTGCCAATTGTGTGGCTGTGTGAGTGCGGTGTAGCGAAAGAAAGTGAGAAATTTGCGTCGATGCGATTCAAAATCACCTATTTCACCATGATTCTGACCACTTTAACATTATCTAGTTTTCATATACTTAACTCGTATTATCATGTGCATGGATTTAGGTAAGTTTGAATAGCTTGTACACAAGTTAAAGTAAGAGGGCATTCTGAAGTCGGTTAATCAATTAGGCAGTCAGTAACAAAAGTTATATTAAACAACGTAAACTTAAATTAACCCACTTACACGATAACGCAAGAGCGTGCAGTCTCCGACAGCGAATACAAAATAAATACATTAACGCCGAAGCGAGTATAAAGTTTGAGTAAAAGCGAAGTTGACGGCGGGGAAGGCGCTGAGTGCAGGCGGCGTCTAGAAGCACTTGCGGTGCACGATGCCGGGGCCCGACTCGTCGTACTCCTGCTTCGAGATCCACATCGCCTGGAACGTGGACAGCGACGCCAGGATGGACCCGCCGATCCAGACGGAGTACTTTCTCTCGGGGGGAGCGATGATCTTGATCTTGATGGTGGAGGGAGCCAGCGCGGTGATCTCTTTCTGCATCCTGTCAGCGATACCGGGATACATGGTGGTGCCACCGGAGAGTACGGTGTTGGCGTACAGGTCCTTACGGATGTCGACATCGCACTTCATGATAGAGCTGTACACAGTCTCGTGAACGCCACACGACTCCATGCCCAAGAAGGAAGGCTGGAACAGCGCCTCGGGGCAGCGGAACCTCTCGTTACCGATGGTGATGACTTGACCGTCGGGAAGTTCGTAGGACTTCTCCAGCGACGTCGATGCCGCCGCGGTTTGCATCTCCTGCTCGAAGTCTAGCGCCACATAACAGAGCTTCTCCTTGATGTCGCGCACGATTTCTCGCTCGGCCGTGGTGGTGAAGGAGTAGCCGCGCTCGGTGAGGATCTTCATGAGGTAGTCGGTCAAGTCGCGACCGGCCAAGTCCAGGCGGAGGATAGCGTGAGGAAGAGCGAAACCTTCATAGATGGGGACGGTGTGGGACACACCATCTCCGGAGTCCAGCACGATACCGGTGGTACGACCGGAGGCGTACAGGGAGAGCACGGCCTGGATGGCGACGTACATCGCGGGGCAGTTGAAGGTCTCGAACATGATCTGAGTCATCTTCTCCCTGTTGGCCTTGGGGTTTAACGGGGCTTCTGTCAGCAGGATAGGGTGCTCCTCGGGCGCCACGCGCAGCTCGTTGTAGAAAGTGTGGTGCCAGATCTTCTCCATGTCGTCCCAGTTGGTGATGATGCCGTGCTCGATGGGGTACTTGAGGGTGAGGATACCTCTCTTGCTCTGGGCCTCGTCTCCCACGTAGGAGTCCTTCTGCCCCATGCCCACCATGACGCCCTGGTGGCGCGGGCGGCCCACGATGGAGGGGAATACGGCGCGCGGCGCGTCGTCGCCGGCGAACCCGGCCTTGCACATGCCGGACCCGTTGTCCACTACGAGGGCGCCCGCATCATCGTCGCACATGTTGACTGTCGCTCACGAACTCGCTTTTACTGGACAATATACCGCGCTCTGCGTCCTGAAACAGATAAACACTCTTCTTAATTCTGCTGCCTGATTATTCGCGCTCTCTGCATGAAAAAGATTTGTCCTACTTGGACAAACCCTTTTGAGGTGTTGTCTCCGGATTAAAAAAGTCTCCCGTCAAAAACCTTACATAACTACTATACGAAAGAATGAAGGAATGAAAAATGTTGTATTTGCCAACACACAAAAACAAAAACAATAAGGTATAAAATAAAACAATAAAATATTATCTAAGTGTGCTAGCAAAAAGGCTCAAGCCCAGCATAGTGCTTAGGCTGTAGCGCTGATTTTCAGCTTGCTTCTTGTGGGTGATGATGTTAATCAGTCCCCAAAACTTTTATTTTATATTCTTTATCATAAAGGATTTAAAAGCATACAAAAATCTGGCATCCAAAATTAGACCTGTACAGCTAATTTTCATTTTGACACAGTTAAAAAAAGCGATACGTTTTTAAAGAAAAATCCATTTAAGTACGAGTATAATAAATCCAGTGAAAAGGCACGTCACAAATGTAACAGGCAGAAACTCCACTTAGGCACTTTACAGTAATTGCAATTGATGTTTAATTGCATCATAAGATTAATTTTCACTACTGATTCACCACAAGTTACAATAAGGAAGGAGGTGACACTCACGGTGGGGGTGTCGGTCGGCGCGGCGGCAGTAGGCGGCGGCGGGCGGCGCGGCGCTATATACCTGCGCCGGCGCGGCCGCCTCCTCCCTCCCCCACCCCGGCGCGCGCGAGGGCTCCGCGCGCCCTACAAGGCGCTGCCGCCGCGGCCGCCGCGCGCGCCGATTGCCATTTACATCCCGCGCTGCACCCATTGTTTATTTCGGGTGCATTGTCGACCGCACTTGCGCTGATTGTAAGCTCATTTAGATTACGTCGCCGGGGACACGCGGAAATGAAGCGGCGGACGCTATCTACAGACGGCTGATGGTCACTGATTTGCATGTACATACTTATACTCGTATGTTTTAACTTAACGTGTATGTTATTTAAAATCATGAATAAGTATTAAGGTAAGTCATGTCTAAGCAAGGTTATTTGACCGAGTGAAAGCGAAGGTTGCCCTTTCAGCTTAAGCAAAGATACTATCGTATATGTCCGGCTGTCCTCCACTACTTATTACTAAGACACCACTGTCTGTCTGTCACCGGCTGTGGGCGTGATTCGGGAAATGAATTAGAGATGCACTAGATATGAAATAGTAAAGATATGTGACGTTCCACGGCAAAAGGTACCATTGCCCCGGCTGAATATTGGAGCGGCGTTAATAATAATAATAGCGTAATCGCCAGCTGCTATAAGGTACCCTCGGTGGGCGAGTCCTACTCGCACTTGTCCTGTTTTTGGAAAAATGTCACTTTAGGGTAAATGTCACTTTAAACCATTATCACATTACAATGTGATATGCAATAAAGATTATGAGTATGAGTATGAGTATGAGTATGATTTCGCTGGAATTAGAACTCGCTGAAGTAAGTAAGTATATGTTTTTCATATGTCATGAGGCTAATTCTTTATTCACTCATTTTATCAACGATGCTTGAGCGTGATCTGTGATAAAACTGTTTTTCACTAAGTACCCAAATCTTTAATATCTGAAGGATGACAAATGCAACCCTCTATATCTCCTTTTATCCTTTTTCTGTTATCTACTTGTAGCGCGCCGCTGGCCAAGCCTCAATCTGTTATGCTATGATTTTATGGACCGATAAATCTGCCCCACACTCATTAAAACCCATAGGTAAGTCATATTGGAAAACTCATTCAATTGTTTATATCTTCGCGTATTATATTTTAAGTTCAAACGGGTTTATAACACTTCCGCTTTTTATGTGTGGTGGGTCTGGTGGGGCATATTTCATGGACCATGATAGAAATGTTACGCGCGCGACGTGTTTTTATAACTAGGTACTAAATATCATAATATTCATAATCAAACAAAACAAAATAAGTAAAAGCTAAAAGGGGCTCTCATTTAAAAAAAGTAAGGGTTTCAGATTGTTTATGTGCTTATGGTCAAGGTTAGTGACCGTAACCATTAGTACCTTCCTGGCCATTGCCAGGAAATTAGAAGGAATCAAAAGATATGGCTTCAAGACATTTGTCTTTGATTAATAAATCTAAAAATTCAATATAGGTAATATAAACAATGGCGCGTTAGTTTTGGTAAGGTGCCTAATAAGTTCTTACGTACTTTATCTAAATAAAAAAAAAACTATTTCGTAGATAAGACATAAACCCGCATTTTTGATGTTGCGTAGTCGGACAGGCATTGGCTAGTTATATTTAGTTCCTTGTTGCACTAATACCGAAAAGTAGAATAGTCTACGGACAAGTTAAGTCTACCTAGATACCGAGCACGTTTAAGAACAATCACTCAGACACAAACGCCAGGCGTTTACCTACTCATACAAACCCTCGTTGTTTAACTACATACATACGGTGCCGACTATATACAGGGCTCCTCAGGCCCCCAAAGAGGTTTCATAAACAGGTATTTGAAAAAAAATATTATTATTAAAAATATCATCTGCACTAAAACACAACAACAAACTACTTTCTGGTTTTCTTTCAGTCGTTCACTTGTTTTACAAGCAACATAAGTTTTATTTAATAATTAACTCGATAATTTTTCATCTAGTTAACCCCTCTCTGCTTCCAGAGAGGGGTAATAGTACCTTCGTAAATAGATTGTTATTTCTTAATGAATTATAATTTATATGGCTATTGTTTAGTTACTGGTACCTACTTAATATTATCAGTGTCATATCATACATGAAAGCTAAATATGCTAGACTTAGTGATTTATTCCACCAATGCTGATGAAGAACGGGGTTTTCATTTCTTGACTCTACCTCAATGTTATGAAAATCGAGCGTTTTTTTCTTAATCTGTAATCTGAACCTACCTAGTAGCACTAGTAGGTACCTACATTACTTACATGGAATAGAATACCCAAACATTATGCGCGATGGACTGAACACAATGATAGCGTTCAACACCTAGCTATAATGTCATAACTAGGTACATTAAATATTATACGACCACTGTACGACCGCTAGGGACGCCTATTCGAACGACGTTTTGATATCTAAATGATATATTTTTTTCATTATTCGTCCTTGCGTCTCGCTCGTGCCAATAAATCTAAAGTATCGTCAAATAGTTAGAACTATTACTGACCTCAGGGTTTAGCACGAGCAATAGGTACCTACATTTCAATTTTTTGTCATTTTTATTCTAAACGAATTAAATCGATTCGGTAATTAGTACCTACCGAATCGATTTGATGCTGCCAATTCACTTTGTGATTTGCTACCGCAGTTTTCCTAAATATTCCTGTGTGGTAATACCATCGCATCGGAAACCAAACGAATTTTCAGATTAATTGCCTAACTATACCGTCTATACCTACAAATGTGTAGATCGACAAAATAAAGTAAGGACCGTGGAAAGAACTTTGTGAACCTTGTGGTACTGTCAGAGGCAGAGGTAGTTAGTTGACTTCAGTAATATAAATAATTGTAGAATACCTAATTTAAGCAATACCTACAGGATCACGCTGCACCAGGAACAGCCATAGGTAAACCCGTTTGAATACCTAATATGGAAAACAGATACACATATTTACACGGTGTTCTCGCGTAATGACAAGCGCGAGAATACAGCCAATGTACTGTGTATGAGTTATTTTTTCATGGTTGGTACGGCGTCTAATGTGTATTGCAGAAGAATAGATGTAAGTATATTGTGTAAGTATTTTTGATTGACGAAGGTCAAAGAGAAGAAGTCAGCATGACTGACAGATTCAATTGAAATCCCAACAGTTCAACGTACTTACCTACCTACCTATAGCTTAATGTCCCTTAATCACCCCTTTGTCACCCTACATCACATCAACAGTTGTGAAATTATTGTTAAAGATATATAACCATTATTATTAAACCTCTTAGAACTTTAGTGGCTGTATTTACTATTTTGGCATTAATTGTCAAATAACAAGCGATGTGGCCCCTGTGGCGCGGTAGGCTGTCTATGATAAATCATCACCGACCCTGCTAGAACGCCCAGAGTACTTAAAATCATTTGAACTGTTATTGGTGTTTTTGCCAACAAATTTAATGTTACAGGAGGAAATAATCCAAGCTTTATCTGCCGTCCACTAGTTCCCCTTGCACATTTATCTGCCGTCCACTAGTTCCCCTTGCACATTTATCTGCCGTCCACTAGTTCCCCTTGCACATTTTGAGACCATGACAAGGTATTTTTAGGTATACTCAAATAATTTAATTTCCAACCCATTTCGTACCTTGTTACAGTGACAATATTATGTATGTATGGATGTAAACACTTTATTGTATATAAGACAGGTTAAATTACAATGAAACAAACTATATATGTATAATGTACAAAGGCGAACTAAATAATAAGTATCAGGTTTCTAGCAATTTTCATATTAAGTAATTGTCACTGTGACAAAGTACGAAATGGGTCAAAAATTAAATTCTGTGACTGGACATAATAGAGCTATGAGATCTAAGTTATTTATAATCTTTGCTTGTTAAATTGGCAGCAGCACCGTGTTAAATTAGAGCACTATTCGATTGCCGATTCAATCGCTTTATTAATAACTACCCCATATATGGACGAGCGCGATTTGATTTGATTATTTATTCGCAAATCTAAGTAGGTATCAAGCGTAATTTTTACCCCGGGCCGGTATTAATAATCAACAAAAAAAATCATAACAAAAGTATAATGTTTAACAAAATAAACTTAAAGTAACTTACTTATACAATAACGCAACAGCATACAGTCTCTTACGGCCGGCGAATATAAAATAAATACATTGACGCCGAAACGAGCACAAAATTTGAGTGTTAGCATGATACCTATCGCAAATTTTGTAATCGTTTTAGTCACACAAAACACTGACCCATTTATTGGGATACGAGTGGATTCCGACATGACACGAAAACTTTTAGAAGCACTTGCGGTGCACGATGCCCGGCCCAGACTCATCGTATTCCTGCTTCGAGATCCACATCTGTTGGAACGTGGATAGAGACGCCAAGATGGACCCACCGATCCAGACGGAGTACTTTCTCTCGGGGGGAGCAATGATCTTGATCTTGATGGTGGAGGGAGCCAGCGCGGTGATCTCCTTCTGCATCCTGTCAGCGATACCGGGGTACATGGTGGTGCCACCGGAGAGTACGGTGTTGGCGTACAGGTCCTTACGGATGTCGACATCGCACTTCATAATCGACGCGTACACGGTCTCGTGAATTCCGCACGACTCCATTCCCAGGAAGGAAGGCTGGAACATTGCCTCGGGACAGCGAAATCTCTCGTTACCGATGGTAATGACCTGACCATCGGGAAGCTCGTAGGACTTCTCTAGGGAGCTGGAGGCGGCGGCGGTGGCCATCTCCTGCTCGAAGTCGAGGGCGACATAGCACAGCTTCTCCTTGACGTCACGCACGATTTCCCTCTCAGCGGTGGTGGTGAAAGAGTACCCGCGCTCGGTGAGAATTTTCATGAGGTAATCAGTTAAATCGCGGCCAGCCAAGTCCAAGCGGAGGATAGCGTGGGGAAGGGCGTATCCTTCATAGATAGGGACGGTGTGGGACACACCATCTCCGGAGTCCAGCACGATACCGGTGGTGCGACCGGAGGCGTACAGGGAGAGCACGGCCTGGATGGCGACGTACATCGCGGGGCAGTTGAAGGTCTCGAACATGATCTGAGTCATCTTCTCCCTGTTGGCCTTGGGGTTTAACGGGGCTTCTGTCAGCAGGATTGGGTGCTCCTCGGGCGCCACGCGCAGCTCGTTGTAGAAAGTGTGGTGCCAGATCTTCTCCATGTCGTCCCAGTTGGTGATGATGCCGTGCTCGATGGGGTACTTGAGGGTGAGAATACCTCTCTTGCTCTGGGCCTCGTCTCCCACGTAGGAGTCCTTCTGCCCCATGCCCACCATGACGCCCTGGTGGCGCGGGCGGCCCACGATGGAGGGGAACACGGCGCGCGGCGCGTCGTCGCCGGCGAACCCGGCCTTGCACATGCCGGACCCGTTGTCCACTACGAGGGCGCCCGCATCATCGTCCATCATATTGGCTGTCGTTCACGACCTCGTACAATCACAACAAAATACCACGCCCGAGTCCTGGAACAAACAAAACAGCACTTTATACAAAACACTGCTGCTTCTTCTCCACTTAATAATTTATTAATTTTACTAGTCCTTTAGAAAGTTATAAATAAATTAAATTATAAATTGAAATCCGATTTTACACATTGTTCAGAAAATCACTGATTAAAATTGAATTGTAACGACTTGTCGCTTGCCAAACATTAATGTTAACGAGTGTGACACTCACGGTGTGTGGTGTCCGTGTGGCCTGCGCCGGTCTGTGAGGGCAGCAGCAGTGCACCGGTATTTACCTGCGGCGCTCACCCCCGCCCTGCGGCCGCCCTCACTCGCCCGCCCTACAAGGCACTTTGGGCGGCAGGCGGCGCGCGCGCCGACTGCCATTTAAGAGCATAGCCATTGCATTGTTTATTTCGGGTGCATTATCAACGCTCTTCAATTGTGATCTCATTTAGATTGCGCGTCGGCTGACACAGGAAAGTGAATCATCGGAAGTTATCTATGACGTGTTGATGGCACCCTGTCTCATGGCATTTGACTTTACAAGTAATGGCAATGTCATCGCTCACGGCTGACAACGAGGTCACCGTGTGGGTGTCGGTGGGTCAGGGGTGTGCAGACTGATGTAACGGTGGTTACGGACTAGCTAGCTGTAACGTCATATGAAAACGGCATTTACCTTTCTATATGGCTAATATTACAAACTTTTCTTTAGTTTCACCTGACCGTTGTCTGTCTGTGTGTAATCAAATCTTGCAAGTTAAATGTGATCCACTTTCCGGTTTCCGATTGAGCTGAAATTTTGCATACATAGGTACGTAAGTCGGCTGACAATGCAATATTATGGTGTCATCGAGCTGATCTGATGATGGAGACCGGAGGTGGCCATAGGAACTATGTTATAAAACAACGAAACCTAATTGTATTTGGGGTTTTTAGAATTGCCTCGATGAGCATTAGTTGCCTGTGAAAAGAAAAGTACCTACTGTCAGCGATAAAAGCTTGTACCAAAAATGACATTTTTGCCAAAAACTTATTTACAACATACGGAGGTAATTAGTGTAGACGTCTAGACGTTAGACCTAAAAATTATGGCAATTATTGTAGTTTTTTGTACTTAGTTTTAACTCAACTTCTAAAACCTACTTATTTTTAACTAAATTTTTCTATTTGGTTGCAGTTAATAAATTAACCTATAATAAATATGTATTACAGTATTTCACACACGTTCATATTTACGTCGTGAATCCAAACCACAATTTTCAGTTACCTAAGCTTTTTTCAAAATTCTAAAAAGCACAATAAATCTCAATTTAGTCATAAAATTCATGGAAACCCGGCTGGGACATGTCGCTTGCTGACGGACATTGACGATCAATAGTGTATAACCAAAGTGTTAATCCAAGACGTTGTATATATAATGTGTGATGTTATGTGTTTATTTCTTTGTCCATTTTATTACCTAGGTAGGTACGCGCAAAACGTGACGTGTGGTGACTTGGAATTTTAAGCAAAACAACAGAACTAAAACATACCTAACATATTTTCTCATCATCATACCTATCAGGGGAAACACGTCAAGTACGAGACAAATAAACGGGCAGCCTCCTCAAAAAGGTATACGAGTAATATATAAATTTCCCCGTATCTGTTGAAGTCTGTTGAATCTAAGGTCGTACGTGTATTGAAGCGAAACATTTCCTTTGCAGCTCGGTGGGTGGGTGACAGTACTGACAGTGAGTGCACGACCGCTAATGCCATATATGGACGATCACGGCGGCGGCGCGCGGCGCGAATGCTGCGCTATAATTAACGTTGCAAATAAATCACAGCCGTCGATGTGGAGACGACCTCATTATTTATATAAGTGGCTCGCACGACTCGACGAGATCAGTTAGCGGTATGAAATATTATTAATACTCGCAGGCCGCCGCGCCGGCGCCAACTAACGAGAGGACGCTCCACCTGTGCAAATACTTAGTCGGATACTTACCTGCCTGCCGGCGCGGCGGCCCGCGCCATCGCCAGCTCCCTGCCGCGCTGGCTGTCTATACAATACATATGTACATGATACCACCCTGGAGTCCAAGTTTCAAGTTCGCCAATGTTTGTCCACGAGGGCATTACCCCGCCGCCGGGAGCGGCATGGAGCGGCGGGGGAGGGGGGGAAGCGTGATTGATTAAGCGATTGCTGCCAAAGCGTATTGTCGTGGATTTATTTCGGTCGCCGCCGCGCGGTGCACTAACTGTACGCGGCGGAGAGAGTCCGGCGTGCGCTTGTTTGTGCAGAAACGACGAGAGGTCGCCTGTACAGTCTGTGTAAAAATATTACAGCATTATTTGCATGTTATCATATTTTTACATTTCCTTGTAAGGGTCAATAAGAGTCCTCATGACGGCCGGACGGCGTATCCAACAGTAGGATATAAGACGGTTCTTAAGACTTTCAAGACCTAAGATTTAGGTATGTAATATATAGGTATACCTATTACAATATATTTATACTGTCTATATAGACAATTGAGTAAAATGCTATTTACCACGCCAGCACACAAGAACAGCGTTAACGATGCGGCCTACGGTTGCTTGACCAAGATTGGCAACATGTTGGCGTTACAGTTAGAGCTTACAAAGTTTTGATTTACAGAGTACACATCTTGCTACGGGGTCTGATAACTTTTTAGTGTAAAAACTTTATGCGCCTATAATGGCAACATTTACATGAAATGTTTTTGGTCGGATTTTGTTAAATTCCTACTGTGCATAAAACTAGAATTTAAAAGACTTACTACTTATGATACTTAAATAGCATAATTGCTATTTAGGTAATCCTTCAAGTATCAATTTGTTTTATTGTGGTACTCATTTTTAACACTGGAAAACTGTACTGGAAACTGGAAAACTGGCATTCTTCCGGAGTTTTATCAGGCCTGGCCAAATGTATAAACATTATAGGTACCTAATCATTTAATTGCTATAATAATATAGCCTATTTAACTCTGATTCTAACGATATGTGATATATACTTTCAAACATAACAAGCTCAAATTCAAGCTTAAATTGACAATTTTGTACAATTCTCTTAATCTGTGCTGACCACCCATCGGGCCCCGCCACGTGCTTTTGCTTAGGTAATCATCGGCGCCACTTGACTAAGTACTTTGTCGCTACTTGAAGGGATAAGGAATTCCTCGGTAGAACATCAACTAAAGACAAAGATCTAGCGTGTCTTTTATCCTTTTCCGCGGCTGAAGGAAAATCTTAGAAACAACAAATTTTTGAATGATAGCTAGGTAATGGCAGCTTCGAAGGCATATTTTAAGGGTTAACACAAACGTTTTTTTTAATACACAGGTTTAGAGGAACGCTATTTATCAGGGAGATTGACAGCGACGCTATTTGTCAAGGGCATTGATACTAAAAATGCTGCAGCGAATGTAGCCTTTAAGCAACACCTATAAGGCTATAAATTATTTACACACAATTTAAAAGTGAGACACATATATAAAACATACACTGCGCAGTTATTTATTACCTAGGTATACCTAAGACAAAGAAACCCGATCGAGAAAATAAATAACTATAATAATTACATAACAAGTATGTAAGTACCTAATAAGGATGCAAATTATAAGGACTCACGCTAGAATGACAGGAATCCTGGCCGAGGCAACCGACACTTCATTTTCAATCACAATTGACACCTGACCGTGATGCTTTCTACAGAAAAGAAATCCTTAAGGTCAAAAAGGGCGTAGGTACCCTACTTTCGCTTCCAAACGAAACCATTTCTTACCACACTGCCTGTACAGATTGTACCTAATGGTTACTAGCGCCATCTAGTAAAGTTTGCGCGTACTACTTTAGTTTTGCTACTCGCCCCTGGATAGCGTTAGTGACACGATAATTTACGCTCGCTATTTTCAATATTTCAGTAAAACAGTATTGAAATAAATAAAACGTTATTTATATACAATTTTACTATAATTATTAGCCTGGTAATTATAGGAGTAAAGTGAAAAAGTTAAAAATAACACTTACCAATAATATTATCAAACTACACAAGAGGACGATTCGAATGAACAAAATAGATATCAATAATTATGATTTGCGATAACGCAGCAGTAAGCATCGCAAACATAAAGATAAACCGACGAAATGTAGGTAAATAAAGGCCTAAATAATTGTAGTCATTTTGTGTCCTAGACCGTTTGCGATGTAGACTAAAAGGGATATAGGCAAAATATTACACTAGTCATTTTGTGTTCTAGACAGTCCGAGACCAACCCTTTTAATTTAAATAGGTTGAAATAACAATTAATAGTAATTATTTATCAACACTCAAAATAGCAAAGGTACGAACTACCGTATGATTATATAAATACGGCGACTACCACTGCCATCTAGTAGCAAGGAGACGCACACATCGCCCCCAAACAAATAAAACCATCAACGAGTAGAAAATTAAAAAATCGCATTAAATCGTATATTAGTAGTGTACAAAAGGAAGGATAGGTGGCATTAGGAAGAAAAAACAACTGCAGATAGATCGCGCTGTTAAGATTTTTCCGCAGATAACCCAGTCCTTTGACTGATATACTGGTTAGGTAAGGTTCGGAGTTAGGTTAGGTTTTGAGTTAGGTTAGGTTTTGAGTTAGGTTAGGTTTTGAGTTAGGTTAGGTTTTGAGTTAGGTTAGGTTTTGAGTTAGGTTAGGTTTTGAGTTAGGTTAGGTTTTGAGTTAGGTTAGGTTTTGAGTTAGGTTAGGTTTTGAGTTAGGTTAGGTTTTGAGTTAGGTTAGGTTTTGAGTTAGGTTAGGTTTTGAGTTAGGTTAGGTTTTGAGTTAGGTTAGGTTTTGAGTTAGGTTAGGTTTTGAGTTAGGTTAGGTTTTGAGTTAGGTTAGGTTTTGAGTTAGGTTAGGTTTTGAGTTAGGTTAGGTTTTGAGTTAGGTTAGGTTTTGAGTTAGGTTAGGTTTTGAGTTAGGTTAGGTTTTGAGTTAGGTTAGGTTTTGAGTTAGGTTAGGTTTTGAGTTAGGTTAGGTTTTGAGTTAGGTTAGGTTTTGAGTTAGGTTAGGTTTTGAGTTAGGTTAGGTTTTGAGTTAGGTTAGGTTTTGAGTTAGGTTAGGTTTTGAGTTAGGTTAGGTTTTGAGTTAGGTTAGGTTTTGAGTTAGGTTAGGTTTTGAGTTAGGTTAGGTTTTGAGTTAGGTTAGGTTAGGTTAGGTTAGGTTAGGTTAGGTTAGGTTAGGTTAGGTTAGGTTAGGTTAGGTTAGGTTAGGTTAGGTTAGGTTAGGTTAGGTTAGGTTAGGTTAGGTTAGGTTAGGTTAGGTTAGGTTAGGTTAGGTTAGGTTAGGTTAGGTTAGGTTAGGTTAGGTTAGGTTAGGTTAGGTTAGGTTAGGTTAGGTTAGGTTAGGTTAGGTTAGGTTAGGTTAGGTTAGGTTAGGTTAGGTTAGGTTAGGTTAGGTTAGGTTAGGTTAGGTTAGGTTAGGTTAGGTTAGGTTAGGTTAGGTTAGGTTAGGTTAGGTTAGGTTAGGTTAGGTTAGGTTAGGTTAGGTTAGGTTAGGTTAGGTTAGGTTAGGTTAGGTTAGGTTAGGTTAGGTTAGGTTAGGTTAGGTTAGGTTAGGTTAGGTTAGGTTAGGTTAGGTTAGGTTAGGTTAGGTTAGGTTAGGTTAGGTTAGGTTAGGTTAGGTTAGGTTAGGTTAGGTTAGGTTAGGTTAGGTTAGGTTAGGTTAGGTTAGGTTAGGTTAGGTTAGGTTAGGTTAGGTTAGGTTAGGTTAGGTTAGGTTAGGTTA